>NW_027460280.1:54397007-54697007 GCF_050947875.1 Dermacentor variabilis
TGCAGGTTAGCGAACACTTACCCATACCTGTCAGCTCTTTTACAATTTTATCGTAAAATACCCAATTTTTATTTCTTGTTTACGATTGTCATATTTGAGGAAATTATTTTACGATTTCTTTATTTATGGCGATGCTAGGGCAATACCTATTTTCTTTAAATACAACATCACTCGCTGGCCGATCTTTTCATAGCCTGATTTTTCAGATACATCGATGATACGACGTATACCCGCCCAGCAGCGTTGTCAGGTGATAGAACCAATGTATAGCGGCAGCCAAAATTTCGACCGCGAATACTTCGTGAATAAACTCTATAAGTGTCCGTGGCGCAGATTCTTCTTGCTGCGACTATAAAGCAGAGGGAGTGCCTCTTCACAGCGTCCCTATACATAACAAAGCCAGCGAACCTTTACTAAACAGTACATGCCTTCAGTAGTAAAACAATGTTTAGTACTTCTAACCTTTTCCTTTTTTCTTTCTTTTTTTCGGCAGTAGCTTTTCTTTCTCATCCTAACGCTCGTAGGTTAGTGTACCGCAGGTAGTCAAAATGTTAATTTGGAGCCTTCCACTATACGGCGCGTCTCTCATGTTCCATGTGTTGCTTTATAACGTAAAAATCAATCTATCTATCTATCTATCTATCTATCAAACGTTACCCCGACTCGTCGCTCTCAGTACACGAAGCAGTGACATTAACAGATGTATACATAAAGTTCGCGCAATTTTGGCGCATCACTGTTTTACCGGCGCAGCTTCTCCGACGTCTACCGCAGTCGCGGTTGCATTCTGTCTGGTCCTCAGCAAGCTTTATAAGTAGGGTCTGCTTACGAGATGTCAGTGCTTCGTGCTTTTCTTTCTTTTTTTTTTTTTGCTGCTGTCTGTCATCTTTAAAAATATTGCCGAGTTTTGTACCAAGAGTGCAATTGAGTCGAAATTCATGGACTTATTAAGCTAATTATCAAGTATGGAAACACGTAAGGAAGCCAGTTGTTTTCCTCGCCATCATTTATCAGATAAAATGCTGCTCTGCCTGGCATATAGCGTGTACTGCACTGTGGCCGTATTGATCATATGGTGATCAATACTTATACTTGGTGGACGAAATGCATTTTCTGTTTTACTCTAATACAAGCTTACGTCGCGCGACTCGAGCTGGTGTGCCAATTACTGCATAATTTGCTGCCTAACTGAATAAGCAACCTTGGGCCGAATTCACAAAAGTTTTCGCTCGTAAGTGCTGTTTGCCATTGGCCAGCTGCTTTGAGTAGTAATATTTTCGACATTATGATTGGACATTTGCGCTTATGAACGTTCTGGCGTTTTTTTCTTGTGTGTGTGTGTGTGTGTGTGTGTGTGTGTGTGTGTGTGTGTGTGTGTGTGTGTGTGTGTGTGTGTGTGTGTGTGTGTGAATACGGGCCCTTATATTCAAGCCTGTCTTCCGCTCAACGTTTAGATTGTACTTGGTGATGTGTTTAATGCTCACCTAAATCGCATCGCTGTAAACCCTGCAGTGTCCCTATGCAACTATCGCTGTGGAAAACCACTGAGGCTTTCATAATGCAAACGCGGAACTGCGTGTCAGCATGTAGCTCTGCGCTGTAGCAGACATGATGTATTGGGGGAATCCTAGCTGCTAAAATCGGAAAGTGGCGGCGTTTCATTTGTCTGCACCGTTGCTGCGGGAATACCACGCGTTTTCGTGTTAACAGATCAATCCAAAAGCCCTTGAACTTGGGCGTTGCTGGTCTAATTCTTTGTGGTGTTTGTTGCAGTCTGCAGACAACAGTCTGCAACAAACATATTGATATATGTTCATAATTTCATGGTGAGCCGTGGGTTTACCGACTCCAAATGGAAGCCCGGTCAAGCAGAGGAAGATTACGCGTGTCAGAGAACCCTTAGGCGCGAATGTGACGTTGCGTAGGCCGTATATAGCTTCTACCGAAAGCGGCATTGCAAGCAGTTAGCAAAAATCAGGCTTGCACAATCTCTGCCGCATTCCAGCCGTTACAGAGAATCCCCGCGATATTTTGCTGTCGGCACCACAAAACGCAACCGCTGCAGCGGCTCCTACATCATATAATCTTTCGGAAAACTGGGCCCTTTGTGAATGCAAGATTTGCCGCCGCTGGCAGCTGGTTGTCTTCAGAATCTGTGAATCGTTATAGGACAAAGTGAACCGACGAGAGGGCACTTGTCTCGTGCTGACTGACGCAGTTGCACGAACCAAAGAGGGCCGGGCGGCCAGAGTTCCGGTTTGTGGAGGACAACGGCTGGCCGGTGACCACGCGCCAGGAGACGTCGCTGACGGTGCTGGACGTTATGAGCAACCGGAGCCTGTTCATTCAGATGGGCGCACAGCCCACGGGTGACGTGGCACCCAACAGCATCATGGCGCCTCCGCTGAGCAACGCCCTGGTGGCGCAACGCTCGTCTCAGGCTCCCCTGGCAGCGCTTCCCGCCGAGGAGTGGGATGGCAAGCGCAAGAAGTCCGTGCGCTTCGGCAGGTCAGTTACGTTGCCTAGCATGGCTGACTTGTCCACGTGGGCTTGAGCGCAAGTCTACTCGGGCGATGTGTTGTGCATTGAAAATTAGCGTAACTATAATTCAAAGGCCACTGAACTGGAGTGTGCGATAGGTCGTCGCTCCCGTGAAGAGAGAGTCTTCAATGCGCTACCTTTTTCTTTAAGCTCAGGGTGCTTCTCCAGCTTTATACTGGTTTAGGCGCAGTCTTTGCCAAATGAGCGCAGGTGACCGCGTGCGTGACCGCCGCTCCGTGCTGTGGGGCTTCGCGGCTATATGCTCGAAGACTAAAATAACCTCTGATCTTACTCTCCTGCTAAACTGCCTACGTAGCCCCTCCAGACAGTTACGGTCACACGCGCCGACACTTGCGTATACTTTCGACAAAGGCTGTACTTGACATGAAGTGGCTGAGACCAGTTGATGCGAACATTGATGTATTAGAGGTGAGCCACGCAAGATGAAGACGTGGACAGCGTTTTACAAATTTCGTTTGTGCTGTATTTGATGTCATAGTAAAGCCAGCCAGATAAAAAAAAAGAAAAAAAGGGGGGTGGGGTACTTGTCGGCAAGCGGTAGGTCAGATGTCGACGTGTGGCGTCGTGCAAGGATGATCCTACATATTTAGTGGTAGTAGTCCGTTTGAACTGCTGGAATACTTGCGAGCATGAGTGCCTTCGAATGAAAGTGTTGCATGTGAAAATAAGGGACACTGCCTCAGTCATTGACGCCTTCCTTCTTTTTCCGTGTGTCGCGTGTCTTTCGATCAGGTTTTCTTCCGGCTGGTTTGGTCGGTTCTCAGTGAGGTAAGGCGACGTTACTGTGTGGCGCGCATGCGTGCACGGTCGTTTCCTCCTTTTGGAATGGTGTGGCCCTATTACAGTCCTCCACAACCGCAACACCGCGCAAGGTTATATGCGCTCCAAGAACAAAGGAACTGCTAGCTAACGGTAACTGCTTTTTCCCGTATATAGCCCTAACACAACCCGATGGAGTGCGTTTACTCTTTGTTCCAAGTATATGTGTAGTCACCAGAAATTTTCCATCGACTCTAGTTCCCAAGGAGAGTGAACGCATTCAGTAGGGGTGTGTGAGAACTATCGAAAATGGGCGTATGCATACGGGGAAATTAGTTGCTATTGCCTCCTTTGTTCTTGGGGTAGCCCCCTTTTTTTTTTTTTGCTTCAAAGCGGCGTTCTCGGCGTGGCGGATGTATGAAGTGTCATGTCAGACACCTGCGGATTGCAGATGCAAATTGATTAACACGTGTGGTTCGTTAACGTGCTAACAATTGTATTTTATCCCTGTGAGCTCTTTGATGTGTACAGTTGCATGATTATGGCTCACTTTTGCGTTTTGCAGTAACACACCTGGTGCATTAGCAGACATCGACTAACTGTCACACGCACACAGTTGGCAACCCGCGTACAGAGACAAAGGTTACTTTATCTCAAAACTATCCGCTTCTCGTCATCGACAGAAACGGGGTACAGTCAATGCACAAACACGCACAAAGATTATGATAGCAGCCGGAAGTAATTACCTACCGATTCTTGGCGATGGTGCTGTAATAGACACAATGGTTCGCTGATCTACAGCAATCAAATAATACCATGGGCTCAACAGAGCACGGTTTTCAATATTACCTTATATAAAGTGATATATTTTATATTTACCATATATAAGGAAAATTTTTGTTACCTAAGAAATCGATATAAGAAGCGACCAGAACAGACATGAAAGGTGCATGTTTCAGCAGTATACTGACAAAAATTCCCAAAAAGAATGCAGTAAAGATAAAAAGCTATCGAAGTTCTTCTATAGGAAAAATTGTTAGTCTGGACGGGCATTAGTAAATGAGCGAAACGCAAATAGGAACTTATATAATGATTAGGTTGCTTAAGGTGACATGTTTTAAACTAATTCCTGCTTCAAGTTGTCTTATCCCAAGACGTGCCGCTAAATACAACGGCTTTCCAACTAGTCTTGTATACCCAAGACATGGAGGTTGCCCGGTACAATACACGACGTGGAGCGTTTCACGGCACATGTTAGGGCCAATTATATGGAAGCTAGCATTAAACACAGCACCAGTTAGGAAAAGTGGTCGCACCTTGAGGAATGCATTGTTTTGATCGCGAAATCGCATGCATCATAATACCGCTAATTAAATGGCACTTAGTTTGCGAATTGTATTCCGCGTACATCCCAACCGTAATAGTAGTGAAAAATGAAGTTACATTCCTCGCTGTTTCTCTTGTGCGGTGGCGCACGTTTCCATTCTAGGGCCAGATGCGTTGGCAACGGCGAAATATAATTTCTTTCCGGATACCGTGCACCGAAAACATTTCTGGTCAACGGTACTATCACGCACTGGCGCACGTTTTCGGCCGCTGGTAGTGGTCTCGACCAGCTTCAAGAACGTTCGTACGCTAGAACTGTTCGCAATGCCAGCGAATCGTGATGTACGGTGGCAAACAGCCCTTGCGAACGAAAAGCTTTGAAAAGCGCTTGTCTCGATTTGTCCCTCGTCCTTTCTGCGCTGTTTTGCTTGCATTACTTTGAGTTCGAATTCAGGCGCCAAATTCGCAAAGACGTCCATTTGTGTTATTTGCTATTGGCCGCGGCTGCCAATTGTTTGATATGTCCAGCATCACGATTCGCTGGCATTTGCTCTTGCGAACGGTTCTAGCGTAAGAGCTTTCTTGTGAATATATGGGCCCCGGCGCTGAAAATTCTTTACTTCTTTTCCAGTAGTAATATTTTCCGAATTTTTGTTTATCCCTGTTGAAACAAACGGCGTGTTACAGTATACTGCCGGACACTCCGTGCACGCTTGTATTTAATTCCTTATGCAGACTTGAACATTTTATCTGCGTGCTCCCACGTAGCTATATTACTCGGCACGGCCGCACGGAGCGAGGTCGAGCCAGTTGCATGGGGTGTCTGCTCGTTCACATTGCGGAGGACTGTATATGTGCACTTTTCCTGCATGTAGTGTGGTACGTGTTTCTACAAGCTTGGGGTCCTTAGTTTTTGTTCAGCGTGGTTGAACGTCGTCTCCTCGTTGCACATTTTAGTAGCGCACGTTCACTGCCCCCCCCCCCCCTCCATTTGCATTCAGCCCGGATATACCACTAAAGCGCCAGCTGTGTGCAACTTCCCTTGATCAAACAGAACACGCACGCGGAGCCGATCACGCTGCTCCTGCATCCCAAAGTGCCCGAAACTGGCAGCAGCAAAGCCAGTTGCCAGTACCTGTTTTGAACCTATCGCAGCCGCGGTAGCCGTGCCCGCGTGGCTGGGCCGTTTCCCGCATGCGCAGTACTCGCGCACCGTGCCCAAATAAGTGGCGTGGCGTGACGCGATGGAAGTTCGAGCTCCCAGCGTGCCGATGGCACGGGAATAATTGACACGCCGTACGCAAGGGAGCAGTCTACTTCTTGCGCGTAAAGGCTTCGCGGTTTGTTATCGCGCTTAGCACTAGGCCTGAATGTCTTGATTACACAGATAAATGGACCACGGAATGCCAAGTGCCTCTGAAACAGCCCCCACACGCGAGAAGCGATAGCGGTCACTTGAAGCCAGCGCAGCGCACTCGGGGACCGAAGGCACAGCACCGCGCCGAATGTGTGTGGGATTGCCTGTTCGAAATATACAGGTTGTCCCACATAACTTGAGCCAAACTTTCAAAAATGAAAGGCACTCCGGACGCGAGTTGGACCGAATGCATCATGTAGGCACTGGCCTAGAATTGCTCAGGCTATTTTTTTTATTTTCCCCTAAACTAACGAATTAGTTACGTTTAATTAATGAACCTTTTAAGCATTGGCTGCAGACCCCAACTGTGACATGCAAAGTTGTAGAGCACCTTAAGAAACCTCTCAATAAACTGTTCCGAACACGATATATCTCACGTGGTCTTTTTTTCCACGTTCCAAAGATAGCCCGCGAAGTATGAAAAAATGCCACGTGACGGGGCGCTTGCGCATTGTTATTGTGCTGCAAGCGTGCGATGGATGAACAAGGTCGGCTGCAGCGAGACTGGCCCGCGACAGGGCGTTTGCAGCGTCATGCGATAAGGGCCGCATGCCCAGATACCTACACCAGGCATGACGCCCTGTCGCGGGCCAGTCTCGCTGCAGCCGACCCACAGAGTAATATAGTAATACTCTATGGCCGACCTTGTTCATCCATCGCACGCTTGAGAGCAGCACAATAACAGTCCGCAACTGCCCCGTCACATGGTATTTCTTAATATTTAGCAGGCTTTTTTTGGAACGCGAAAAAAAGGACCACGTGAGGTATGTCGTGTTGTAAACAATTTATTGATAGGTTTCTCACGGTGCTCTACAACTTCGCGTATCACACTTGCGGTGAGCTGGCAATACTTAAAGAGTTTATTAATTAAACATAAATAATCCGTTAGTTAAGGGGAAAATAAAAATAGCCTGAGTAACTCGAGGCCAGTGCCAACATTATGCATTCGGTTCAACTCGCGTCCGGAGTGCCTTTCATTTTTAAAACTTTGGCTCAAGTTATGTGGGATAACCTGTATATATGGGTGCACTTATCTCCACGTTAAAGAGGCGGGCAAAAAAAAAAGGAGACGGAAAGGAATCACGATTGTGGGTCACGTTACTTACCACTTGGACTTATTTTAGTGTGGCTGAAGGAAAACACAAGATGAAAGGGCGTTCAAGTGTCTGCTGGTGCAGCTAGACTATGCAGATGCAGCTGCATAGTCTACTACCAAGCAAGAGCAAGAGATGTTTAGAGTAGTGGTGGAAAAGAAAAAGCAGGGAAAAGATTCACACGACCGGATCCGTTACAGGCGTAGCGGTACAATGTAGACAAGTTTTGAGGAAGAGAAAGAAAAGATTAAGGAGATGTATACGAAAATGCTGGAATTAAAAGCATCTATAGCATACCTGAGTAACTCGAGCAAGCTAGGCGACTATTCATCACCGCCAAAGGGATGCCACTTGATCATCATCATTATCACAAGAGCTTCGTCGCTCATCATGTGTGCGCGTTTGCTGTTTTACAGTGACAGCTGCTATGAGCTCCCTCCACCAACGTTACTAGATCTGTTGCCCTCCACTAGTCGTTTTGATGTTCACCGGTGAGTGTTGTAGGGATCCCAAAGTGCTTGGCGAGAAGCATATAAAAGGGAAAATAATAATAATAATTCGCCGTGCACCACGAGGATCCAAACTCGGGACCCATAGATTGGCGTAAATTTTACCTGAGGCCATAGAGTTAGTATACTAACTCTGGAGGTAAAGCTAATGAAAGAAGTGGAAACCGCAAAGGCACCGCCATGTTGCTACGACTCAATTCTATAAAGCTAAAAATAGCAAAAATATTATGTAAAAACATGAACACATAGCATGTCCGTATGGACAACGTGTAAAGTTCATTCCATATATTTTTCTGAGAGATCGGGCAGCTATTTAGAAAATATTGATGTAAAATTTACGGCGCTTGAAAGGATGCGTTAGCAGGTGCTTTAACTAGATAGTGCCACCTTACTAAGGATTTTCTTTTTCCGTTTCTCTTTTTTTGACATAACGGCTAGAGTGCATTGTGATACAACGGGGAAAGCCACATAATCTTGATCATCATCATCAGGCTTGGGTTAACATTGATTGGGCATCTCGTCAGAACTGCGTCACGTAGTTTGCGCCTGTGCGCCTGCCTGGAGTATTAACGTGGTGGTGCCCTTGTGGCTGCCTATATCAATACATGGGCGCTATGGGCAGCTGTCCTCTATGCCTCAAGCACTCCGCCGAAATGCTACAGCAGAGAACAGTACTGCGCCTGGGAGCTGCTATGAATGGCTGACGCCTGCTCGACTTTCTCTACTAGATCAAGCTAAAGCCCCTCCATACACGTTTTCGCAGAAAGCGGTGCTGGCACATGGTTGGAGGGGCTTTAGATAACATTGGCGTTGGCACCTTTCTCGTCTTCTGGCGTGTTGTCATCCCAATTGCGGAGGGCGTCCAGATTTAAATTCTCTTATTGCTTGTACGCATCTTCGAATGTTTACTACAGTAAAACTTACTGCGAATATTGCACCAGCTATCGTGCCACTGCATCCCAATACAAGTTAAACTGCTGACTTATTCGTTAAAGTGTGGCTCACATGTTAGAGAACCTGGACTAGCCAGAAAGTCTGTCATATTGCGAAGAGCTTATAGCAAAATGCTCAGGGAGAGAGAGGAGGAGGAAAAACTTTATTTTCGTCAGATGTTAGGGTTCGTTGAATTACTGAGCTTTGCCAGGCGGCATGGCTGACAGAGAATGTTGTTAGGACGCCCTCTCCTGTTCCTTTTTCTTTTTTGAACACTTCGTTGCAGAAAACACGGCCCGATGTGCACAGACTACAGGGTGCTTTAATATTCGGTAATGTGGAAACATATCAGCATCACTGAACACACTTAGCAACTTGCCTTGTTTGGTCAGCACAGATAGCGCACAAACATTAAATGAGCCATTTAGTTTGCTGGCAGTTAGTTCATCCTGCCTAACAAAATGTATGGGGTGTATTACTTGCATGCATGATGCAACAAAGCCACGAGCGATGTGACGAAGCACATGCACCTGCGCCACCTGCATTAGGAGCCACTGCCCCTGAACTGCACACTACACGGCTTCGTTGCACCACCAATGCATGCACTTTGCCTAAGGATAGCATGGGTCACGCAATGTGCAAAACCAGTAGTCGAGTACACTTTTGCAGTGCTGCATCTGTGGCCTACTGGTATATTGAGCCAGCTTCTGCATTCAAGCTGATGTTGAACTATGGAATGAATGAAGGAACTTTCATTCATTCCATAATCTGTAGACTGCAAATTGCGTGCGGTGAACTTGTCTCTAACAGTTAATTATGCCAATGCATTCACACATTATTTATTTATTTACATACTCTCAGCACCCTATGGCATTACAAAGATGAGTGTTTGATGGATAGAGTCATTTACTGCCTTTCTGAAAGCGACAGAGCAGTGATGGAGGCGATTCCATTTTGCTGCATGCATGTGGCAAAAAAAGAGAAATGGCAAAGCACAGCATGATGGAACACTCACCTTGAAAATATTATTGTTTTGCAAAGACACATAGGGGAAAGCACATAAGCACACAACGACCTTGAGCTGCATTTTCTGCTTCCTTATTTCACAATTGTTGTTAACTATAAATCTGCTGCAAACTGTTTTTTGTGAGCCACCAAGGAACTGATGTGAACATATTTTATATATAGCTTGAATAATGGTCGTCCTCTTCATTCCAGAAATGAACCAAAGCCCATTCTTATAAGTTATGTACGAGCCGAGACGGCACAACATGCTCTGAACCTCAAGCAGGAGTTGCACAAAATGAACTTCAGTGTATACCTAGTGAGTACCAATTTACAGGTTTTATTGAGGTGATTGCAGCATTTGTAATCATGCTCTGTGTGCATAATCTTAGGATATTGATGAGATCAAGATCGGAAGCGACTGGCAGGATGCACTGAATTATGCAGTGAGCGAGTGCCACTTATTTGTACCTCTGATCAGTCCCATGTATGGCAAGACACAATGGACAAACCGAGAGGCAAGTGTTTTTGGCAAAAGCATGCAATGTTGTGTCATGTGTACATATTCTAATGGCTAAGTCTTTTTTCCCACATAGGTCAAGCTAGCAGATGTGCTTCACAAAGTGATCATCCCTGTAAACTTCCTCGAGACCTGGCCACCAGAGTGCCTTGCTATTCAGTTTGCATCCACTCAGTACATTGCAGCTTGGAAGGCTTCAGAACATGAGACAGGCCAGGGCAAGCAGAACAGGCCAATCGATCAGAGCCCTGACCTTGGAGCACCTACTGGCTCTGCTCCTACGGGAGAGGGGTACAAATATGACTACAGAGTGTGGGATGAAACTAACTTGAAGCGAGTTGCCAAAGAGATTGCTGAACGCTACAGACAGACAGTCAAGAGGGAACAAATTGCCGAACGTCGAAGCAAGACATCCAGCTTAAAGGTAGCAGAGAGAGACATCTTTGTGTTTGGACAATGCCCAACATGCTGTTTTTGGTTGCAGATCAAGCGAACTTCTCACATAGGCTCTCTCGCCACCGTTGACGAGCAGCCAACAATGCGAGTCAGTTCTATATCAGAAGCAACCGCTGCCATTTGTACAACAGAATCGCTCGAACCTGTGGAGACCAAGGAGCTCATTGTGATAACGGCACATCCCAAACAAAAGGAGATGGTACGCATCCTGCACATCTACTTCTGCAAAAGAGTTTCCTAACACAGTGTGTTCTTCACAGGTACAAGTTATTGCAAGAATGCTTGAGCAAGATGGGTTCAGGGTCTGGAGCACAACAGAGTTGAATGAAGCAAGAGACAGCTGTTCAGACACAGAAAGCATTCCCACCAACCCTAATACACCTCGGGAGCTTGCACCCATTCCAGAGGGTGAAAGAGTCTTTAGTGACACTTACAGGGAGGCCAACAACCGCATCCTGGAACACAAGCGGCTAAGCTCACTTCGAGAGCAGGAAGCACCTGGTAAGTCGTGTGATCTGCCAAAAGCTACATTTCAGACTGTCATAAATGTATAGCCTCTCACCAACGTAAACCTTTCTTTTCACAGGATATGCCACATATTCTGTCACAGAAGGTCGTTCTGTGTGCCGCCTTACATCCCAGGCCAGTGATGCAAGCGTTGTATCTATGCTTGCGGGAGAGAAACTAGAAAAACTGACTCGATTCCAACAAAAGGCTGTTCAGGCCAAAGTTGTAATTGTTTTGATTACAAAAGAATTCACAGCATCACGCACCTCTGAACAACAGGTGAGTTGCAATGCCCAACGTTACTTTCAACAGCACTAACTGAAACCAAATTATTTCAGGTGTTCTATATTGAACACAGGAAGCGTGTAGTTCTGGTCAAGTGTGATGACTGCCCAATTCCATGCTGGTTTACATCACTAATGGGCAATGACATCATTTCGGTAAGTAGCAACTTGCTTTTACTGGCATTTGCAAAGAGCCTTTAAAAAGCTAGAATGTGCCAGTTATTGCATGTTTTCTATCATGACCACTTATTAAAACAGCCATGCAGGTATCTTAGCTTCTAGTTAGTTCCAAAGAACAGCTATACAAAATAATTGCAGCAAGTAAGCTGTCACCAAAAAATGGCCAAAAGGTGTTGCATTATTCTAGTGTGAAAATGTTGCTGCTAGCCAGTCAAGTGTGCATACAGAAAGTACCTAATCTCACTGGTTGATCATACATACCTGCTAAAGACAGAACTACTAGAAATGCAGACTACATGCACTGCTAACAGAAATATATGATACAAGAATTCATTTGCATTAGGATCACTCAGAATTTGCTTCAATGTCAATACTCTGGTCCCAGAGTGGACACGTAACTGACTTGACACTTCGGTGCTGACACGGCACTTTTTTTTCTTTTGATATCACATGCCAAGGCCTTTCATTTGTTCCTGGTGCAGTACATGGCAGATGACCCTGAACTCAGACAAATGTAAAGTTATGTCCTTCTCGCGAAAACATTCAAACTCTCGCTTTTCTTACGTCCTAAATAACACCGCCGTACCTCCGACATCGTCCTACAAGTACTCATCTTTCCTGGAGTACACACATAACAGCTATCTCTGCAAGAGCTTCAAAAACTCTGGGTTATCTTTGACGGAACTTGCGTAAATCCCCTGCTACAGTTCGTAAATTAGCATATCAGACTTTTGTTCGCCCACAGTTAGAATTTGCGTCATCAGTATGGTCACCACATCAAAATTATTTAGCTGATATGGTAGAATCAATTGAAAACAGAGCATCGCGCTTCATCACAAGCAACTACGACAGAACTTGCAGCGTAACTAAGATTAAAGCAGATATTTTTCTCCAGCCACTTGAAACTCGGCGCACCATGTCTTCTTTCTCCCCAGCCACTTGAAACTCGGCGCACCATAAGTCTTCTTTGCCTTTTCCATAGATATGTTCATGGTAATCGACCTCATGTGTTGCTGCTTGAAGTACCAGCGCGCACGTCACGTCGCCTTAACAATAGCCATAGTTTCAAGTGCATATTCGGCAATACACTGTCATTTAATGCCTCAGCACTGCCACGTGCGATAACCGTATGGAACAGTCTTCCTGATAGCATTGCTTGCTTAACAAATCGTGATGCCTTTTGCGAAGAATCGCAAAGCTTCCTGTAGAAACATTGTATAAGGATGTTATTGACCTGCTTTCCTTCCCTGTTTTTTACACTTGTATTTTTTGTGTGTATGAGTATATTACTGTAATTACACTGTCTAAGGCTTAGCCTAGGCAAACATTTTTTTTAACTTATCTTGTGACTGCCTGTATTGATATTTATATTGTTTACTCCTGTTGAAACACTTACTTTGTGTGTCCCCTTACCCAATGCCCTTAAATGGGCCTGTAAGGTATATTAAATAAATAAATAAATTTGTTTTAAGTGATTATGACTACGGCACAGGAATGCTTAAATTACGATTGTGGTAACTTAGCCACACTTTAGAGACAAGTGAAACCATATCAAAAAACCAACCTAAAACAAGCAAGCTTTAAAAAACCTACATGCAGTCTATAATATTGCTTTTCAGAGGGATAACCCCGAATTTGAAAACATACTGAGGATCCGGATAAGGCGAGCAACAAGCCCCGACACTTCAGAAACCCCAAAGGATGCTGCCGCAGAAGCCACAATGCAATGCTTGGTGAATAGCATGCCACCCTTCAGTAGCTTAGGTCACTTTTGTCAACAGTGTGTTCACGGCCTGACATTATATATATATATATTTCTTCTGCTATTTGCAGGTAACTTTCATCAAGAAGGAAATTCCATCTCTGGAAACATGCGTGTACATTGCTGGGAGCAGCAAGCTGCAGTCAACAAGATCAGTCGAAATATGCAGGTGCGTTACAGCATTTATTTCAGTTGTACACACCTAACAAGTAAAGGCAGAGATATCATGGAAACTAAAAACTGTCCAGTGAGCTCTCAAACGTTCAAGCAGTTGTAGCATTTTTGATTATGCTGCACAATCACCAAATGAAAACATGTGCCTTCCAAACTTAAAAGCAGCTACAAACAGCACAAAACCATAATTTTATTAGAGATCCCCATAAAAATGCAATGAGTAAAAAACAAATGTCCTATGAAGCAACTACAAGAGTGCATAGTATCTTTTAGGCCTATCAATGCTGAACTTTTACAGCCCTAGAAAGATAATTTTGGTAAGCAAGACCTCCCAAGAGTGTCTGGTGCACTAGAATCATTGCTTCAAAGGTGCATTTACCTTTCCTCACCAACGTGTACAAGAAACATACCTGTGCAAAATCAGTAGATAAACATCTCACCAGTGAAATGTTAGTGCAGCATATCATGGACCAGGTTATTCATTTAGCAAAGTTTTTGAGAAATATTTAGATAGAAAGCCACATACATAACTATAATGCCTTGTTTGAGTTCAGCACAGGCAATGGCAGTGACGTTTCCAGTGGCCTGTTTGAACAAGGCAACACCATACACAAGAATTCCCATTTCAAATATATGTTGTTCCAGAGGCACCCTAGCTCTTCCAATGCATGCTGCGCAAACACACATTACCTACGGGACACTGTGGTGCGGTTCTTTTGCTCTTATTCATACCCAAGAATACAGGGTTTATATTCCAACTTCAGTCACCATGAATACTGTCCATCTGGCATGTGCTCATTGACTGATGCAGCAGGAGCTGTGCTAGCTTAGTTATGACACATGCACACATACCTGCTTGCCCTGACAAGGAGAAGCAGTGTGAAGAAAGTTTTACAAGTCCCCATTTGATTTTAGCAAGGACAATAAACATAGTGATTAGGTAACTTATTGAAAAAGGTTCTTAAATACAAGCAAAAAGAAAGCATCACATGGGCCAGAACTTCGAAGCAATTGCAGTGACCCGACATCACATTTATCACTGCTGTACGAATGTGACTTTAAGGGTAACAGCAGGTTGCTTTACTTTAAAAGCCATGGAACACACATCAGATTAGATGTTCATTCATGCTGAATAACTAGGGAATCTTCTAAGAATATCTACAGTGGACAAGGTGTTGCTTCTTTGTTTTCTTTTTGCTTGATGTGCAAATTTTCCACTTTCTTGCTAGTGCAGTGTTTATAGTCATCAGCCAGGTTAACATCTCCAGCTTCTCATTGAAGTAAGCATCGCTCCCGCTTGTGATAACCCCCATGCCCAATTCCTGTAAGGTACTTCCAAACAAGTTGTTGCGAAGCGCACCCTTTTTTGAAGCAGCACCGACAAACTTTGTAGCATTGGAAGCGGCACACATGCTTTTGCTGCATCAGCCAGTCAGGACACACAGCTTTAAGGCAGCCATTGCATGAAAGTCAGAATATGGCCCAGGTGAAGTGCACATGATTTCTGCATATGCACACAGTTGCTGTATCTGATCCACAGGCAAGAAAAAGAGGCATATAAGTGATTCAGTGCTCTCCACACTTATACAAGAAACAAAAACAGAAGGAGAAAAGAATGCTACTTAGTACGTCAAAACAGGGATACTAGAAAGGCCACATAAACTTGTGCACTTCTTTGTCCACTGCTACAGTTTGCATCCACGACCCCCGTAATACTTCCTTAATTTTAACATTGAACTGTTTGGGAACTTGCACATACAAATGTGAAATGAGGACAGCAAGAGTTGACTAAGTTGATCATCGAACAGAGAATAAGGGTATTACATTGGGTTTACTGTAGCAAGAAAGTGCTACCCCTACCAAAAGTAGGATAAGGGACTATGTACATTACGTCGAGTTTACTATGCTAAGACAAAGAATTGCTAACAGTAACAGAGTGAAGGCCTATATTTCTACTTTTCTTATGTGCACAAAATTGAAAAGGCTGGGCAGCTGCATCATTTTTACCTTATCCATTGTGTAAACAAACATTATAAGGTTATTAGTGAAGAGAAATCGAAAACAGCAAGGCGACTGAGTGACTTCACCGAGGTGCTAACCATGCTCGGATGCAAAAGATATTTCCTTTTAAATGCTACCATTTTATATCTAACATGAACATGCAATAGCAGAAGCACTGTGCAATTTTAAATGCAAAGGGTTATCAGGAAACCATGCACAGTTTCATGGCTGTGACTAACTGGCACGTAGTTGTAAGCAAGAAAACTGCACATAATTTACAACACAGACACATGCAGTGAGCACCGAATCCACCTGCCATGCTAAGTAGGACCCATTTCCACTAGGATGGGATTGGGCATGCCATGTATAAATTGTTTATCCCAAACTGAAGTCTATTGCATCCACCAGATGTGCCTGGTGTCCAGCAGCCACTTTGGCCAGATTTGACTGCCCTGTGCCAGGTCATCCATGTCCGCAAATGCCACTACATAGGAGGTGTCATTGTACTTTGCTTTCAATGAAATACAGGTCAAAATTTGCAAACCGTAGGCTGCTTCAGCTTTGGTCTGAACTCTCAAAATATTTGCGTGGCAATGGTCAGCACCAACACCACTGCATTACCAGGCACTGGGACAGTTTTTCCGACCATTCTGCTGACCACACTCAATTGCAGCAGCATGAACATGCAGTCCTACATGACTGGCAGTTATAAGATCCAGTACGTTTTCATTCCAAGCAGTAGTGCACGCTTAGTGAACCCCTGCAACAGTAGTTTTTTCCGGCCACAAAGCAAGCAACCTTCTACATTACGGTAGGGCATTAGTATGAAACTTACTGAACAACCAATTCACACCATCTTTCATCCAATGCTAACTTTTATTTCTGCTTGTAATTCCCAGGGAGATTGGCAAGGAGCTTGCAAAGAGGCCCAACCTGGCTGTTGTCACAGGAGGATTCTTTGGAGCACCTGATGTTGTAGCCAGGACATTTCATGAATGCCGAGTCAACAATGGCCACACTGACCACACTGACCCTCGAGTCTTTCACATACTGCCCAAGCGAGATGACAAGGTTGAAGATTGGTCAGTTGAAGCGTATGCTCAGAAAACTAACTGCAGCTTGTCTTTTGCAGATGTTCACTGGCAAAGTGCAGCAGAACAGTGATGGTTCTTTTGCGGCAATCAACTACGGGAGAAACCTGTTCCTTGGGAATTCAGTCAAAGAACGTGAAAGTGCAGTGGCCCGTGCTTTTGACACATGCATCGTGGTAGAAGGTAAGACGGTATGCATCAGAGTGACAGAGAATAGCATTCACCTACCACAGGATGTCACAAATGCCTGTTTAACAGTAGTACAGGTAAAGTGTTTCATGCTTGCAGACACTGCACAATTAACTACACTGCTATACAACAACACAGCACTCACATTTAATTCAGCAGGAAAAAAATAATAAAGAAAGGATAATAGCATATTCATCGGCACCGGTCCTCAACAAGCTGCAGTCAAACTTTATTATACTGAACTCGGGAGAGATACAGAGAAACTTAGTATAGCAAAAATTGCAAAAAAGTGCAAAGTGTTTTATAGGGCCTCTTTACACTCCTCTCTCAGTGGTACATAAAGGTGGCACTGAAGAATGCATTGAGAAATCGCTTTTGTGTATTTTTGCAAAAATGGCTTCGTTGGAGACTTTGAGGCTGAGCGCACACTGTGGGAACTGCCAGCTGTGCATGCAGTCAGGGTGCAACTTAACACATAGCATGTTTCTTCACTGCACCTTCAAACCTCTTTTACTTTGCCGAGCCCTTCTGTTTTCTTCATTGTGGCTACAGGTTGACTACACGAGAACATATGACATACTAGACGTGAAATTCTTAGCATTTATAAACAGCTCTACACGCATTCTAAGCATAAGGGGGTTCTGCATCACTTTCAGATAATTGCTAAAAACGGTAACTTACTCTATTTATTAGGTCACTTATGTTTTTCTAGTTGCTGCACAGCTACATTGTTACATCCTCATTTAGTTATGTTCAAGCACACAGGTGGAATTGCTGCAGTTATCCCTCTCCCGTACTGACTTGAGCATTACCCAAGACAGGCACAACAGTTTCAATGTCCAAACTCTTTCCTTTCTTTGTTTTCACACAAAAAATATTTTGTCCAGTGTGCAACGGGCTCAGCAAAGGTGACTGATAATACTGACAATCACCTCTGATGATGATACAGCAATCTAGCCTAAATCTAGCCTAGATGTTAAACTCTCCGTCAAGTTATAATTGCAGTAGTAGAAATTCAAATTTCGGGGCAGCATGGTGAACAGACTATGTTTTATGTTTTGTTACAGTTGGTAGTTTTGCACAATGTAACTAACAATTTTGCTGAACTCTGAGATTAGTTTTAGAAGTATCAGTATTCTACAAGCTTTCATACATGAAATCAACATATTGAGCTTGAGTGTAGCAACTTTTTGTCATTTAACCCTCCCTTGCTGAAAAACCATTAGAAGTGATGAATTCTTGCCCGTCTAGTGTACAAATAATTACTTAGTAATTAATTTATAATTATATGTAATTTATTTAATTAATCATTAACCTATCGTCATCAGCCCATTATAATAGAGATAGCATGAAATATGGGAAACTGGGGATACAACATTGGTACAATGCTTGCATTGCAGGTGGTCCTTGTGCAGCTCATGAGGTTGAACAATTCGTCTGGAGTGACCACTTTGTTGTGCCTGTAGTCTCAACTGGAGGAGCAGCTGGTGGTCAGTTTGGTGTGCCTCTGAAGATTCTAGAGGTGAGCCATACGAAATACCTTCTGCAAAGAGTGATTTCTAATCTACCTTTTTTTTTTTTTGCTATATATTTTTTTAGACCCCACATGGCATCACTGAAGAGAAATGGTCTGTGCTGTCTGAGAAAGAAGCACCCCCTACTGAAGTGGCCAAGGCTGTTGTGGAAATTGTTGTGCAACTCAAACGAGCCATGATTTCCCACACCAAATCACACTTGGTGCGTAACAAGTACAAAAAGCTGAAGAAGCGCAACAAACACAGCCGGGAACCAGCTGAGCAGCAGACAACAGACGCTTCACACACCACCGACTCTGGTCCCACCCCGAGTGTAAAGAGCACAGTGTCATTCCGAACCATGTCCCAATGGCAAAGGCTACTGAACTACTTTCGCAAGAAGTCCACTTCCTAGCATTTCCTTCCAAGGACCACCATAGAAGTGGGGACACTCCAAAGAACAAACTATTCTAGTTGCACTTGAGCAGCCTTGCTGTGTCCTTGCAGACTGGCGTGCAAGTCATTGGGTGCACTCTAGTTTTTTGGAAAGTCACTGCCTTCCATTCTCTAAAAATGAATGTGAATTTCTATGTTGTACAATGGCACTTCAACAGCCTGCATGCAAGCCTCACCACATCTTGTAGTAATTATCATACATCACATCCTTTTAGCCATGAGCACATATTTGTTTTGTGCAGTCGAAACTTAACTTTATTGAGGTATTAGAGATATGACATCTCATTCCATCAGCAACAACTCAGTAAGTGCTGCCTCATCTTCCTTCTCTTTTCTCTAAAGGCCAACGTGTTATCACAGTTTGAACCAACCTGCAAGCAGTTGTCGCCTGCTTAGCAAGCTATGCCAAACGCTGAACAGCATTATATATACATGGCCTGAGTACAGAACTGATCACAATGATTGTACATAGTGTTGATTCCACATGAATAAACTATCACCTCTGCTGGACCGCTTTCACTGGTTGGCATGTAGCAGAAAGGGCCCAGCATAGAAACTAAGCCGACCCGTGCTATGTACACGTGTGCCCAAACAGTCTCTTTCCTTGCCGAGGCTCACGTCAGCTTGAGGCGTTGGCTGAAGTCCTTCTGTTGCTGCTCCTTCCACTCCCGCTTAACATAGGTGCGCTTCAGCAAGCCATCCCAGTTTAGGTCGAGCAGGCCACCCTGCTCGGCAATCTTGGATTTGACTCTGTTGGCAAACTCCACTGATGACTCATCAACCTGAAAAGAGCAACAGCACACCTTTCCATTGCCAGTCTCTGATCATGGCATTGTAGGTTAAGTGGAATATATTCATGACAGAGCCATGATGGATAACAGAATATAGCTTTAATCCAAAGTATGCGCCCTTTCACATTGCTGCAATGTACTCAGGATAATGCGAGGTGCAATCAAATAGGCATGCAACTGGTCACATTCCCCAATGAGTCCTAGCAGACTGCATGAAGCCCACTAGGCATTGCACTTGTTCATGCATCTCAGAATAAGGTTCTGCACAAGCCTGGCAACTGGCCATGGATCACAGATGCTGCAATACTGTGAATTTTGTGTGTTAGGCATTCAAATGCATGTGTACTAAGAAATGAAACTTGTATTAAATTATTGTATTTGGTCAGTTGTTCAAATTCTTAACTCCAATACTCACACATGCGCACGGGTTTCCAGCACTTTTATTTTCCTTCAATGCTTATCTTATAATTAAGGCTTCAATCCACAGTACCAGCAATGGTTATTAAATGTCATATTGGCAGATGTCATTAACCTGTGTAAACTCCTTGAGTCACAGCTATGCAGGCCAAGCTGGCATTGGGCACTGCCTAATTACACCATTTAGGTGTTCAATACTCTTTTTCTTTTTTTTTTATGGCAACCAATGCTACTATATATTATTTAATAGAATTTATTGCTGGTATTAGCAGTAAATTACTGTAGCTTGTATGATTTGAAGTGATCTACTGATAAGAACACTGCCAAGTTACAGGATTTGGTTGGTATGCTCACTTAGTTTAGTGAGGACATACAGTAAAATAATGGAAATATATGTTACTTTCTTCAGTCATAATATAAATTCACATGACAAGTTATTTTTCCTGCACTTATTATTAGCTTCAAAAACAATTCAGTGCTCAATAAAACCAACAAACACATAAATCACATGCAAAATGTATTGATGTCCTAGTTGGTAGCCCAGGACACAGTGTCAGTGCTGGCACTGGGTGCATTCTGTTTATACTTGCACGAATGGTCAAGAATGCATAGGCAAAAACAGATATACTACCATATTTACTCAATTCTAACAATCTAACTGTAACCCTCACCTGATTTTCACAGCCAGAAACAAAACAAAAAATGCAATGCCTATGACTATTTACATATGAGAATTTTATTTGAGAGAGGGAGAGTAACATAGATTTGTTCTCACTTGAAAAAATAAATTTATACCATCTGAACCACAGCAGGACTGGGCTTCAGTCACTGCCGCTGTTGGAGGCCTTGTTATCTCTTCAATGGCCCTTCAGCCTCTCATCTTTGCTGCCATTCATGGAATTTGAGATATACTGCATTTGTTAAATGCACGATTCAAAATCTAACAATGTGATATTGTGTGACGACAAACTTGAGTACAGAGAAGAAGAGCACTTGGCCCAATCTTTGACGTCCTTAGCCCTGTAAGCCCAGACACAGTTCCATATCAAGGAAAGTTGGAACAACTTGTACAGCTAATTATTGCTAATTAGCTACATTTGTAAAAATAAATGAAATGTTATTTGAAGGAAAGCTTCATTAGTAAAGTAATTAATTATTAAGTGGTCTGCTGAACTATCCACAGCTTAAATCTCACTCCAGTGTATAAAAATGCTGTGTTCAGCTTCCTGCACTTGCATAAAAATTTTGATATCAAACTGCATTGCACACGATACTATGTTGGGCATTAGTACAGGGTTAAACACCTCATAGACAATGGCAACCTAGCGCATTCATGGAGCAGGCACAAGTAATGTCAGTTACCACAGCTCCCACAGGGGTTGCCATTCTAGACAATGTCAAATTGCACAATGTTGGCATTCAAAAACAACCACAGAGGGCTGTTTTAGCCCAAATTTTACAAAAAGCACGAAAGGATACGAACAGGGCAGGCACTACACTGTTACACTGCCCAGACTGAGTGTAAGCCATATCTTGAAAACACTGCAGTCTCGCTTAGAGACAAATATCAGTGTACATGCAAGATCGTAGAAGCTGCAGTAATGAGTAGTGATGTTTACGAGTGCTTCAGCTCACCGTTTCTTTTGTTACCTGCCAAAGAAATAAATTTTCTTGAGGGGAGCTGGTGACAAGCGCTTAGTAATGCACACATGTTAATAGATCGAATGATTAGTCATGTTCTTTCTTGTCTTTCTCTTTTTGTCTGTTTTCCTGTATACATCCACAACATCTGACATTAAACATTAGTTGGAAGTTAGCAGCTGTCCCGTTTAGTATTTTCTTTTGTGCTTTTGTAAAATCTGCGCTGAAACAGTATTGAGTATGGATTACCAACTAGCCCGAACCAGCGCTCTAATAGCCACCCTGTCAGCCAATCAGCGCTGACAATATGGCAGAATTTCGGCTGCAGCTGACATGTGGACTGGATTGCATTGCAGTAATTTTCAATGCCAATCTTCATACTAGCTTATAACTATTGTGTAATTTTGAAATAGCACTCTATTATAATGAACATTTAATTTATTATTCAAATGTTCCAGGAATGTATAAGTTAGAATTGAGTAAACATGGCAGGTAGAAGGAGTCGTTTCTGTGAGCTGACAGCAACCGCGGGATCCAGTGGAGTCTGACCAAATCCTATGACCAATAAATGACTATCAAAATAGAACACAATAATGAACACGTGGAAGGTTTTTGCACATAATCCAAGCATGCTATCTATTGCTATCTTCTATGCGGACGGAGGTGCATGTAGGCACACCTGTGTACGGGCTTTCACCTTTTTACACAGCCTGGCGCACCGTCCATGGTTATTCTGTTCCAATATGTGCAAATAAATTATTATTATTATTATTATTATTATTATTATTATGTCAGCATCACGACATAATTTCCATACAGGCACGCTTTTTTCGGCAGGTTTTTCATTGTTTATATACCTTAGCCTAAATAAAATTATCTCACAAATGCTTGCACACTTAAGTAGACCTTTAAAGGGTCCCTTACTAGTTTTGGGCATTGAAAAGAGACAAGCACGGTGCATAGATTATGGAACGACGATTTTGTCTTGAAGGTGTTACACTGATGCCAAATCAGTTCTGCGGAAATGAGCAAGGTGGAGACAGCTTCGTTAAAAGATAAAATTGTGATCGACCAAACTGTAGCACCAAGCTACAAAGAATTAGTTCGTACTACATATGTTCCTTCAAACAAAAACTGGTTGCTAGTCTACATCCTTGCATTGTCTCTCCTTGTCCCGTTGTTTAGGACTCATCCAAATAAATTTCAATATGTACAAACAAGTTCAACTTTCATCTCTTATACAAAGGAAGCTCACATGCGTTCTGCAGAAAGTAGCTTGACAGTGGAAGAAAAATTTGTCCTAGCCTGGAGAAACTGGAAACAATGCCCATATGGGGCAATCACTCTACCATCAGAGCTAACCAGGAAGCTGGTAGTTGATCACAAAGCGAACAGACACGTAGTTGGGGGCAGCAGTGCGGCATTGTGCAATCCTGTCTGAAACACTGCACTGTATAGAGTTGATTATGTGATAGTAATAATATGTGTGTATACATACGCACACCGACCGACCGACCGATCCACCCACCCACCTACCCACCCACCCACCCACACACACACACACACACACACATGCATATATATATATATATATATATAAGCAAGAAGAAAGGGGGTTAACCGAATGGCCTGACACTAAGGACAAATTGCTTGTACTGACTAACTGAATCAAAGAAATGATAAATTATATATATATATATATATATATATATATATATATATATATATATATATATATAAAGTGACATAGCAGAAGCTGTACAGACAGACAGAGTGGAGCCTTGTTAAAACAATGTTGCAACCACTGGAAAAATAAAGTCAACAACAGATTTTTTGAACATGCCCAATAATCCAGATGTCCTCGCGACACTGCCATGTACCATATAGAGCCAATGTACAAAGACATCTGAAATTTCGGATAACGAAACCCTTCACTGTTCAATTTTCGGAACCTTCTGCTGTGTCCACAGGTCCGAAACGGCACTAACTGAAGCCACCACTGATTTATCTCACAGCATCGAACCAGCCCTCTCGCACACACATCCACTGGCAGCTGTGCAGTCACCACGGCAGCACTAGGCCTAGCTATTTGCTACTAAGCTTTTTGCTGTTTGGTGCCACACTTTTAATTGAAAGAATTTGCCAATTTCAGCAATAGTGCCACATCTGCCTTTGTCATTCTTGCGGATGGCTTCTAAGTGCTGAAAGTACAGAATGTGTCAAGCATTGCATAATGCCGGTTTCCAAAAGTCAGCTTTGCCACAATACAGCAATGTTAAACGGTCAAGCGCATGCACTGTATTGCGTCGAAGCATATGAAGGTGAGAAAGGGACCACTGATACGGGTTACAGCACATATTCTTTAATTATACATGCATGCACCCGCCCGTAATTCCCCCCCCGCCCCTCGCCCTGCCCCATCTCCTTTCACAGTATGAGCCCTGATACACTTAAGTGCATTGGCAAGCCTTCAGAAACACTTCGGGCATGCCTATGGCTATTTGAACCCTTTGGGGCAGTAAAGGCGTGCATTCATTTTTCTAGACTGCCTTATTTTTCGCACATTATCATGGCCCCTAGGGAGTCCAAAAAATGGGAGGTTGACTGTACCTTGTTTATATTCTATATTCGTTACAAACATATGTGGTGATAGCTGTGAAACAAGATTCGCATTATGTCTATGTGAAAGAAATGCGAGCAATGGCAAAACGAGCAAAAGGTCTTCTGTGGATTTTGATGGTCTGTTGGTGGCTCGCCATGCCGATGCTAGCAAGGAAACAACAATTACATACACGTGCTTTCCACCGTACTTGATACGCAGCCGTGCAGTCAGTGTGATCACACGGAATTGGCATGTTGGTTTGCCAGCTGTTGTCCGACTAAGTTGTTCGCCAAAATATGCACACACTTCCAGAATGTAGTTTCACGTTGGCTTAGCCGAGTACAGCCACCGCAGTCGCTGAACAATTTTTTTCAACATAGTCAGGGCCACATGCAGACACAAACTTCACTACTACAGTAATCAGACTAACCCCTCCATGTGATCTCATGATCGATTGCTGACAAGGCCTACTGATATGAACATATTAATGACATATAGTTTTCTACGACGACTTGTCACTACCAATCCCCCTGGTTTTTGGCAAATTTTCATCACAGCCTTATCGATAATCCTAACCAGGGCCACTTCATTATGAGTCACCAACCAAGGCTGAATGACAAGACGGGAAACAGAAGGGCTTGATTTCTGTAAATCACGACCACATAAAGCCAACAAGCAATGAAGCCAAGGAACACATATGAGTAATTAGCTTTTGCAGAAATCGAAATATAGAAAATAATTAATAGGGAAATGAAAGTGGATGAAAAGATATCTTGAACCCACAATCTTCGCACTATGCATGCGACGCACTACTGATTATGCTACAGCGATGGCCATAAATACATCCACTAACTTGGGTATTTATTTGCAGTTTGGTGCTGATCAATGTGGCGACAAATTTTTTCCCAGGTGCCATGTTGCAGCATCATGAACATAGTGCCACAAAACAAGAATGATGCCGTAAACAATGCTGCAAATAAGCATCGCAATGTCTGAAAAACCTAGCATCACACCGTGCAGCATCCTAAATTTCGGTTGCATCATGCATTGGTTCTATGGGTAAATGAGAGTGCTGTGGGACAGTCAGAACAATCACGGTCAGCAAAATCAGTCAGCGACTGTATTTGACATTTTTGCTACCACAACACATATTTTGAGCCATGGGCAACCAAAACTTTGCTTTGCTATAACCGATACCATGTCAGATCCTGCATTTTCTGCTTTGTTACAGCATGTGAATGCTCATTTAAACAAAACATGAACACGTAAAAATTAAATCTACTTCAGTATACATGCGTTTATTATATGTATGGAGATTTGACTGTAAATACCCTTCCCTGAATTTGGCTGTATCTGAGCCAGCATCACTCAGAAATGGGGCTCAATAGGTGCTGGGATTCACTTGTGATCTGAATGCCGGCGTGTAGCATGGCCCAGTTGCTAATGCTTTGCATAACACTGATTCCAACAGTGTGTGGGATCTGCATAATTCTTTGTTCTTATTTCTGTGTGATACAGCACAGTCAACAATTCCATTGAATCATTGCAAACATTAAAGGGAGGTGTGCATAAGGACGATAACGGGTAAGCTGGGGGAAGAGTGAAAATAGGTACAGAGGGGTTCCTCAGGAACACACATACAAAGATGAGTAGGGTTTCTGAAGGCCAGAATGCTTGGGAACACCTAAAATAAACCAAACTATCCACTGGTGGAACTGAAGCAACAATTTCAAATATAGTCTGAATGCTGGAACCAAATAGATAATGCATGGCAGCGCATGGCACCAGGTAGACATGTGAATCCCATGAGTGATGATTGATGGATTTTTTGTCCCAAAGAAACAAAGGGGCTTCAAGAGATGCAGCAGTGGAAATCTCCAGAAAAATTCCAATTTGAACATTTTACTTTCAGCCCCGATCGGAATACGGCTTCCACAGCCAGAAATCACCCACATCCTGGTGCTCTCCAGCAAAGCATCATGGCCACCGAATGGGTGGATGGGTGTATCCCAGAATGCCACGCACACTTCGCTTAGCATGCCGGGAAGAGTTTGATGCTACTGCAGCACCCACATTTACTAGCACAGACCTGAACAGTAATGACCTTGAGCAGTGATAGCATCACTTGAAAATTTTAACAAATGCATTTCAATGCCTTTTCCTGGTACATATTCAGATAGATCTTACATTTCATCTCCAGAACCTACATGTGTTGGCCCTTTGAATTACCTAGTTGAATTCATACTGTAAAACATCACCACTGTGCAACAATACATGCTTCGCATTCAAAGACACAATCGGATGCGCTGGGCTGGGTAGGAAAGGTTCTGGATTCTGTGTCACTTCAGATAACAAATAAAAGCCCTTTAGTTTTCTCTTTTTTCTGTGCAGTTGTCACATTAGAAACATTTACTTTTTGCTAGCTTTCTGTTACAAATTCACCTGTGTTTCAAACATTAAGTTTTGTAGCAAGCCTTTCGTACATCTACATCATTAAAAACAAACTTTCTAAGCTGTGTGCAAAATTACAGTGCAGTGTGCTTTTAATTCACCTACCAAAAAAATTTAATTTTTTGAAGTGCCTAATTCTGACTAACTGTTATTTGTACTGTGTTCGAAAGCAGTCATTCATTACATGCCTCAATGCTCAGCCTAAAAGGTATCAGGTCTGGTCTGCTTCGTGCACATCCCAAAAGGCAGGTCAACCCGGCACAACTTCCATGTTTTTGTTCACACAAGGAACAAAGCACTAGGCAATGTCATAGCGAGCCTCCCACGCAAACCTGTGATGACCTGGGACCAAACTTTCTGCATTTAGAAGGTGCTGACAACAGATGGTGCCACGGTACATCCTTATGCCTATATTTTACTCAAGTCAAATTGCTCAGCACATAAGAACCAAGAAGACTTTCCTGGAACTTTATAGTCAAGGCAACAAACACTACTTACTCTTTTCTTCATGGGTGGCAAATACCACACGTCGCATACTATGGCCCATGATGACATCATCATAGCCAGGTAGTGGATGTAGTTCTGCTTGCTGCTGTTCCAGAAGGCGTCCCCAAATCGTGCGTCATACTTGATAGCAGCTGGGTAGATGGTGCCACCAACCTCAAAGCTGCCCTTCTTGAACTGCATCACTGACGTGTTGTTGATGCATGTGCCTACAGCAGAAGTTATATGCCATGTTCATACACGGCTGCCATCCAGTACGAAATTTGACAGCCTTCTGCATGCAACCACTGTCAGGTTAAGTGCAACACAAAAGTGCATTCAGAGGTGTAGCTGCCCATTCACTCAATGGTTGTTTCTTAGTGTAAATTTACTAAAACAAGTGAAAGATTGAATCGCACTAAAATATAGCCACTGTGCCACCACGGCGTGTCAAAATTTTAGTTATGGTCATATAAAGGGAGGTGAAGAACTGAAAATACTTGCATCACTTGCTAGCGACAGCTTTCAATAATGTCATAATATGTGATGGAGGTCCTCCCATAATCAAAGGAGCTTTGTGCATCTAGGAGCAGAGCAGCAGTGGGGGGACAACATAGCCATGACAGCTGCTTCAAGTTTTAAAATTTTCATAAAGCAACATTTTTATATCCAAAAACACATAACTCGCTCGCCATGATTCAAGCAGTAATATTGAAGCCCTCACTCTCTACTACCACCTGCCTTCACTACGTAGACAATTTGTTGTTCAAAAAACATTAAAACTTTCACACACAGATTTGCGCATGCTAAATTCACATACAAACAAACACACTGTACCAAAAAGACATTGGTAGTACCTTCAGGAAATATGAGAATGGGGAGCTTTGTAGGATCTTCAACATGCTCTCTCAGTCTGCAAAGCAAACATGTAGACAGGGTTATTCTTTTGACAAAACAAGCACTCATCCGAAAAATGCAGTTTACCTTTTGGCAACGGCCTGCCTGTCCTTGATCTCAGCTCGCTCAAACCAGATGTGAGAGGCTGCCTTGTTGAGCGCTGTCTGAATAATACCGATGAACCCACCTTGGGTCTGGCCCACCTGTATGCAAAGCAGGTTCCCGTTCAACAGCCGAAACATACAAAATTACCACCACACTTCCTTACCAATGCATAACAATTGTCGCTCGCCAGCATAGCCACATCAATGGGGGAAGTGTGATTTGCAACACAGATGCCACCAGGCTTGGCACGGTTTTCTCTGAAATAGTCATTCTACAGATCAGCATCATTCAAGAAGGCAACAGGAATTCACATGAAAGAATCATGGAAGCTATTTTTATTTATTAGCCACCTGCAGGCAAGGACCATCCAGGACAAAGCAATCTCTACAGGTATGGCAGAACTGCTAGGTGAAATGTTGGCTCACACTAAAAGAACAACAGACCTCTTCTTACTTGTCCAGGGTCTATATAAGAAACCCTAGAAGGCAGTGTCCCTCAAATTGTGGCTGAGTGAATAATCCAAAGGAATTCACAATGATCCCTCTAAAGACATGCCATTCATGAGCATGGAGCATCTAAAGTGTAAGCTAGACATCTGGTCAGGCATTCCATGATGATCTGCCTATGTGAAGTTGGTTTCATTCAATTTTAAGGGGCGTGCAAATAGTAGTTTTTGAGACAGGGTCGAATACGAATTGAATAGCGCCAGAAGCAAATAAAATATTTTTCTAATACTGTATTTACTGGCATAATGCTTGCACTTTTTTCCCAGAAAATTGATGCGAAAAAATTCTAATTTTCGATGTGGGAGGGTGCAAGCATTATGCAAGTAAATACATGGTTACAAAGAATGCGCCAAATAAAACAACAGACAAAGGATGGAGACACGAGACAACCACGTAGGCACTTACGTGGTTGTCTTGTGTCTCCATCTTTCGTCTGTTGTTTTATTTGGCGCCTTCTTTGTAATCATGTATAACAAACTAGCCCACCAGCACGTGCCAAGTAAATACAGTAACCAGTGAATAATCTACTGCCTCCTCACAATTAATATGAGACAATTTTCACATCCTGGTAAAAAAATATAAAGTTCCTGTCACTACATTGCACGTTATAAAGCATGCTTCATTAAAAAGCACAGAGGAAGCCTTTGTAACAACTAAGCAGTTAGTTCGAAAACTCAGGGTTCTTCAGAACATATGCAGTCATGCATTATTATATAAAGTTCATAAAGCTAACCTTGTGGGCCAATGAACCTCTGCCTATACGTTCGAAGCCAAACCAGATATGCGTGTTGTCTGTGGCGACGGCAGAGCGGAAAAAGAAAGCCCCTTTTCTCTCATTCGCATGGTCACAGCAGATGGTACCACTAGTGTATAAAGTGTGTTGCAATGAAACATATACTCAATTTATCTAATGAGAGGACACAGATGTTGCATCTATAAATAGTACCAAACTATACCCACCGCCTAATACTCTGTCTAAACATTTTATTGCGAGTTATTGTGTTTAACCAGAAGTATGGCTGTCAGAGCGACGCAGCATGCTCTACTAGTCCACCGTAAATGGGATGAAAGTTACCGCACTTCTGCTCCCATTTCATGTATGACCGTGTACGGTGAACGACATAATGTGTTCGAGAACTATTAGAAAAATATTCACTTTTTTCAATATTAACTATCCCAGGACCAAATTGAATAGGACAACATTTGAGTCTTTACGCAAAAGTTTCGCATATTTGCACATCCCCACCAAAATTATTTGGGCCATATAAAAGTCAGGAAACCGGGTTGACGTCAAGGAGGGGATGTATCATCGGATGACCACTTTCTGCGATATTATCACCTTTGCATGACGTAGTGCTCAAACTGCCAATCAGCTCATCAGGTTTTGCTAAACCAGTCAATAAGCATGCACTGAAAGTTATATAGCTGAGCGTGACTGTCTGAAAACACACCCCAGGACTTGTGGCTTTAAATGGCAGTAACCTGGCATGGGCAGCTTTACTTCAGGTGCAACATTAAGTTTCTCATTGACTGCAAATTCTAAAACGGCACTCACTTCAATGTTTACATGTACATTCAACGAATCACTCAATCAACATGTTTTCATGTTACGACAGCAATGGCCTGATATTACCAACTTTTGTAATGGTGGCAGCAGCAGTGCTAAAAAGCAGCAACACGATTTGCTAACCTCAGATATTGCATACATCCTTAAGCATACTAGCAAGCTTTCTCGCAAATACATAGTCTCCCCAAAATATCAAGTTTTCAGGGACATAAACAAAAATGAAAAAAAAAATTGCAAAGCAATTTTAATCACAGTACAAACACCATTAAGGAAGGATGATAGGCACATACGGGATGTTGGAGGTTCTTGTAATTTTCTTAAGTTTCTCTGCACGAAAAATTTTTTTTTTCAGCTGCTTAGTAAAGGTATTCCTTGTTATGGATGCCAAGTTTTACTTAATAATATCAAGAAGTACTTTTCAGCTTTTATATTGAACCATTTTAGTACTTTAGTCAAGGAACCTTTAAAATATAACTAATGCAATCAGTGCATTGAAACTTCTGTCAAATATTGTTCAGAAAGTCGGCTTCTGACTGAAGAAAAAAAAAATAACATTCACATTATAATTCGTTTCAAAATAAATTTTCAAATATTCACATCTCCATAGATGGGCAACTTGGCAAGGAACGTATATAAGAAATTCACCAAAGGTAACATAAATGTTTTAGTACAGTAGCTGAATTACGCAAATGACAACAATTTGACAAAATCTCACTCCAAAAATTGAAAGTTGCAGAGATACAGTTCCTTTTGTCAGCAAGAACAGTTTTTTTCCAGAAATCGCATTTAAGCGTTCAGTTGTGAACCATGAAGCACAAAATTAAACATAATTTCTCACATTATTTACAAGTCATTCCTCTGCAGCATTCTTCCTGGCAATTACTGTAGCTTTTCTCTTCACATTTCTGTTGAGAAATTGAGCGAGACCCCAGCGATCTTCGTGGGGCTCGCTCTCATGAGCGCGGCTTGACCATGTTGTTGAAGCAGTATAGCATACCAGTTTCTGCAGAATCTATGCATTTTCTTCAGGTTTGATGAGAAATGAGAGAATCCTGTCTTCCGATTGTTGTATCTGAACACAACTACTCTGGATTAAAATTTATGGACAACTTCAGCTACAGAGAATGAAATCGCTGGTGCACAAACAAGTGTGTGGCGTCCAGTGGTCAGCAATCTCGCTTTCAGTGAATGTTTGAAACTTTGAAAAATAAAATCAGTTATAAAGCCACAAATATCATTTGTAAAAGCAAAAAAAAAAACTAGCTTTTGCTTGTTCCTTGTTCTTTCAAAAGAGGAGTTTGTGTGAAATCACTGTGAAGCCAAGCCGATTTTTATATGGGGGAGGTAACTTTGGTGTGTCTGAAGCATCTCTAGTGCTTGTTGTGGCCTAAAATTTGGAGAATATCTTCTTTATCAAATGTAGTATATTTTTGCTAGCAAAATTAGTAAAATGCTTTATTGTAGGTACTTGCATACCACCACCCCCCCTTTAAAATATGTCCTATAATTTACCATTAAAATATGTTTTAAATGCATTTCCACACACATCTTCAGCACACAAGAGGAACAATGCAGATGTGGCAATGAAAATTTTTTTTTTACGAGAATAAATTGGTGAAATTCGGCATGCAGGTGTGATCTGTTATGCTAATATCGTAATTGAAATTAGTTTTGTGCTATCTATTATAGTTTTCGAGTTACAACAGCTGACAACCTCTAATGGTCATCTCCAAATTAATTAATTACGCATTCGTTCGCCAAGATTTTTACATCCGCATGTTTACAAAGGTCCATTCTGTGCAATAAAGCTATTGGTTTATTTTTTAAATGCCGAAATGAGCCTCAAAATATTTTTTTAACTTTCCTATGCATATTGTCTTACCAACGACTTTTGCAAAAAAAAAATTATACATTTTTTTATGAGGTGCAGTTAAAGATGGACAGCTTTATTGCACTCAACAATGTTTCAGGATCTAAGTCCAAAAGACAGAATGATTTTCGTTTCATTCGTTGTGAAATGGCACTGGGATGACTGAAAGCAACAAAAACTGAAAGGTGAGAAAACAGAGCTCAAAGTTTCATGTGTTGTAAACATTTATATATTTACTCCGAGCACCTAAAACCTGCCTGGGTTGTAGTCCTCTGCCATTGAGGACACATTTTCTTTACATTTTGATGTAGTTTTTCGCTTTCTTGGAGCAGTTTTGTGCATCTTAGTTGCCTTTTTGATCGTCATGCATCCATGCATCGTGCAGAGGTAGATGACGGTGCATTCAAAACGCCCGCTCTTGTTTCTCGTCGCGCAACCTCTTTATTAGTGAGAGTTGGAGCTGAAATCCGCAGTTGAATATTTGATGCGAAAACTTCTGCTCTCGCCGATGTTGCGTTGCCGTCATGACCACATGCGGACGCACCATTACCATCGCTCGCGTATGCGCCATGACCATCGCTCGCGGATGCATCTTCACCATCGCTCGCGCACACGCCATCACCATAGCCCACGGTCGTGCCATGACCTAGACCACGGCCGCGTTGTTAGCACTGCATGCGGACAAGTTTTCCCAATCACCCACATGCGCCGGTCGTGCCTCATCGACAAGCTCGGCGGCATCCACTTCTATGAGTGATTTTCTCCCTCTTTTACACGCCTTTCGTGGTCTTCCATATGCGCAGTCCGTTTGGAACTTGATTCCTTTGGGGCTCATCACAGAACACGTACATTAAGCTGCCACGATCGGTGATCACATTGATCGAAACGCACAGCTCGCTGCTGCGCAAATGCGCACGAGAGAGGTTCGTCAGCAATTCAAATCTACAACAGCCCATAGGAGCATGCCCTGTGCCCCACGTGACTACTGCGCCCAATCGCAATGCCACATTTGCTTTTTTTTTGGTTGCGTTTGCTGGTTTATTTTTCAGTGGAGAAATACGTCACTCCGGCAAGCCCATGACATTCTCATAGGACCAATGGGGCCGGTTCTCGCAGGTGACACTAGCGCTGCCTGGATTCTAAAGGCAGTTGTACTGATACCAGAAAAATTTTAACTTACTAATACAGTTGACCCTGGATATATCGAACTCGAAGGGGATCGCGAAATAATTCGATATATTGATAATTCGAAATATAAAATATGCATGTCAAAAGCTTCTCTAACAACTCCACACATCTCAAGGCAGTTTTCTGATGTCGTGAATGACAGGAACTTACCGATCTGTGCCTCCAAGGCGCATAAAAAAACAAAAACAGCGCGATGACCTGAGCACTTCTTGGCACGTGTCTCCAAAAACCAGGCATACAATGCCTTCTTGACCTTGTCAAAGGTTGGGATGCGCACACGACACGCTCCAGGGCGACTGGACTGCACTGCCTTCAGCTTAACATTGGCTTTGTTCTTGAGGATCGTACTGAGGGTGTTGCGAGGAATTCCGAATGCCGTGGCGACCGACGACTTTTTCTCGCCAGCCTCCACCCGTCGAATCATGTCCGCCTTTGTTGAAAAATCCAAATTCTTGCGTTTTTTTGCGGCCATGGCTCCGGAACACGTGCCAAAAGTGGAAAGAAAAACGCACTGCACCACACGAGTCTCAAGCATTCGCGTTGGCCTCGTGAATAAAAGGAACAAAGCGAATCGAAAGACGCGCCGCTCCGCGTCTCCGCACTACCACAAGCCCAAGCCTCACTGACCTCGTTCGTCTCGCTGCGCCAGCGGTGTCAGCCAACCAAAACACAGGAAGTGAGCGCCTGCGATCAGCGTGGTTTCTCCCTCCCCCTTCCCTTTCACACCCAATCACACTCCAAGTGCTCCTCGTCACGTGTCTTTTACCCACACGCCCCTTTCTCAGAGGGCGGGGCGGCGCGCGTGAGATTGCGGGAACATCGCGAGAGCTTCGTGAGGAGAAGCGCACTTGCGGGGGTGGGAATGCGATGGGAGAAGCGCACTTGCAGGGGTGGGGTATGGTGGGAGAAGTGCACTTGCCGGGGCGCAGCTCAGCACGGAGTTCGATACATTGATATGCCGGTGCATGGGAGTTCTATATACGCGAACAATAGCGCTATACTTTTGCATAGGATTCCCAAGGGGATTTTTCAACTGTTCGATATAGGCAATAATTCGATATATCCGGGATCGACTGTACTAGATGATGTTTTCAATTTTATTAACTTATAATATAAAAATGACAGGCGATGTCTGAATAATTTCTAGATGTTTAGAAAATGAACTGTGTGTCGAAAGCGGAATGACACATGTGAGGAGTACCACACAGCAAACGACCGACGCCGGCGTCGTCTGCTTCTGCTATTTCTGTTGTGCTGTCGTTTGCTTTGGTCAGCTATATCCCAATTTTCTCGTTCACACTATATATATATATATATATACACACAGTCGAACCAAGCTATATCGAACTTGCAGAAAAAGTGCCTATCAGTTCGATATAGAGCATAATTCGATATAAGCCAGCCAAAGAATTGGGCGTCATAAAAGCACAAACCATTTATAAAATCACTTTATTGATGAAACTAGCTGTTTCGCATGAAACAGTCCTGTATTTTCTTCTGCTTAGGCAATTTCGCTGCCTGTGACGCACGCACTTCTCCACATTGTCTAAGGAGTCGGAGCAGCTGAGGCCGCAACCTTTCACATTTGCGCAGAAGCACCAGACTAGTGCGAGTGCAACAATCAGCTCGGGGGATGTGGGCAAAGGACCATCATTGCTTTCCTCATTGTTCCGACTTTCAATTGTGCTCAGTGTGATGTCTGCAATGTAGTCTCCGTTTTTGGGCTCTCCCGTGGTCGCGACACCCATCATCTGCCCTAACGAACTCGCCGACCGTTGATTCATCAACGGCTTCCGGAAATTCTGACAGCTTGCTCCAAACTTCGGCAACACCGGCAACGACTTCATCGCAATCATCAGAATTTACAGTCATCACCGGGCACGCGGAAACCGGCAAGTCTAAAGCAATTTCAGCATACGCTTCGGGCGCCACAGGCACTGGGTCGCGAGTTTGTCTGCTTTAGCCCTAATCTCCCCCTTATTTTTCAAGATTGTGCTGAGAGTGCTCCTCGGAATCTTGCACACTTTGGGGACATCAGACTTCTCACCACTTTTGACTGGATTTATGATTTCCAGCTTCACGGTGAAAGGCGAATTCTGCCGCTTCATCATGGCAACACTGGAGGAGAAGGCTCACAAGGCGCAAACACAATGAACCAGAAAAGCAGCAAGACAACTCGCACTTACACCACCTTCCACGACAAGGGCACAAGAGCCTCTGATTGGCTGTCTGAGCAAACACTGCGGGCAGGCCAGGATAATTTTTTGCAGGGGGGTGTCGATGGCTCGCCTGATGCAGTGGGGTCATGGTAGGGAGAGTGGTTGGATGGAGCTGGACCATCAGGTTTCGCCGCCACCGCAAGGGAAAGCAAACTTCTGGGGGCACTTCTGCCCCTCTTGTTGTTCGATATATCGGGAGTCGCTGCTACTTTTGTTCGATGCAAGAGTAATTTTTGTTATAAATACACATTGCAACTATACCGTGTTCAGAAATTGTTCGATATTGGCCTCGAGCTCCACCACTGGAAAAGCTGGCGCCACCGTCGGCGTGACGTGCTATTAGGGATCACGTGGACATAGCGGCCATGTCGGCTGCTTCGGGAGCGCCGGAGCGAGCTGAAAACGAGAGTTCAAATTTCATCGTACGCTGCGGTCCTCATTTAGTGGCGAGATTTTCCCGCTTCGAGTGTCTCCTTTACAACGCTTGAAAGCACTACAATAGGTAGTGGCTGCCTTTGAAGGCGCGCAATATGGTAGGCTACTGCTCGGTGCCGCAGTGCCAGACGTACGCAACGGAGCCCGGTGTCAGCTTTATTCACACGTAGCCGCAGGACAAGAAGCTGGGTGAAGCTTGGCTTGCGAAACATAAAACCGGCAAACAGCCATCGGCTACAACTCGGGTATGCAGTAAGCACAGATGCGGGGAAGATTTCTGCTACGGCACCGGGTCTGCATGTTCGGAAAACGCGCACTGAGACGCTCGCCCGAGTCCGCTGCCCATCTGATGTCACGACGGTTTGGTCTATGAACTTGTTGATGCTATAGATACTGGCAAGTTCACTGGAGTGGAAAGGGAGCGGTAAGAAGCACATTAAAAAAAAACATGGCATATGGTCATGTTTATGTTATGAATTAATGCACTGGATTACAAAAAAGAAGCAGCGGGAAATCGCACGCTGCGAACACCGATAAACATATACTGCGACGCAACTCGAAGAATGATACTGAAACGTCGAAGAATTTAGAAGAAAAAAAAAAAAGATTGAATCGTCGCAACGGCACATCACAGTCCCCGTAGGCGTCGAAGTCTCGACAATGAAATTATTTTTGAACAGCTCTGATAGCGCCCATGCAACAATGGTTGTTTGTATACTGTCAAATGCTCATATTCTGCGGCCTAAAGCTCATGGCACGGTGCGAAAACGCGCACGTGGCGAAAGCGAAGCAGTGCGCGGACAAGTATGCAGACGCGCAGTCGGTCGCTGCGAATCTGTGCGATCGCTGCATTGAGGCTTAATTCTATTACGCTCCATTTAGTTATACAAACAATATAAGAATATATTTCACATAGTTTGCTCTCAGCGTTTGCCTACCTTTCACGCAAGAAGCCGGTTCAGAGACTCCATCGCGGCGACCGCGCGCAGTGGCGTTGCATTCACTGTACGTATTTGGTAAAGAGATAGCGTCTGTAAGCGATTCTGTGCTTTCAGTTTGCCCAAGATTATTATTTAGACAGTAAAAAACTTCTCTCGTTTCGAAAGTACTTACAGAAATGTCTGGGAGAGCTCGCGCGTGGTGTTTTCAGTAGGCGCTGACAGCAAAACCTATGAGGAGCGCGCCACGTGATCCCTCATACTACGCCAGCAAGGCGCTTCCGATAGATGGCGACTCCGTAACTCCTTGCCGCCAATACAGAATAATTCGATGTAACCGGGTTCGATACAGTCGGGTTCGACTGTATTATATTATATATGTGTGTGTGTATATATATATATATATATATATATATATATATTGCTGCATAAGCTGAGCAAAATCATGACGCTAATCACACCAACTTGCTGCAAATAAACAGCTTTATTATAACAGCATCATCATCTACATTAAATAAAAGGCACATGAATAGCGTTTCAGAAGATATACTGGTGCGTAACATGCATACTTGTTTATGTGCAAAAAGATACTACATACAGTCTTGCCACACATTTCTGGGGAACACAGGCTGTCTGCCACTGAATGAAGAAACGCATCCGATCACTAAGAGCCATCGCAGGCTGGTATGTTGCTAAACTTCCTCCACTTTTGCAGCTGAAGATGTCACATCACTTCGTTTACAATATCCAACAAATTGCAGCTCGATTTGCGCATAAACACGTAGCTTTCATAACGGCGAATTCTGCCGCAACTGTTTGTCTTATGGTCAAGACTGCCTCCTCTCTCTCTTGCCGTTACCCATTCGGGAAGTTGTTGCAATATAAAACTTTTCCGCATTCAAGCTGAATTTGCTTCAAACAGCTTAAAATTTAAAAGAGAAATGTTTTTCTATATGTGCTGGTTTCAAGCATTACAAATAAAGTTTACAATATAAAGGCTTAGCTGACGCTTCGATTACCACCGCCGGCGGTGCACTGTCGTTTCGATTGTGGCACCACCCCAAGGCTTGGACGCAAAACATGCCACATGCCACAGGTTGGCTCCGGCTATCTTTAGCTCTGATCTCTCCTCTTTACGATGATACCAAGATGCCGGCGCTGTGTTAACGGATAGCCGAGCGATCCACGGTGGGACAGGGCAAGATTTTTTCGAAATTTTTGATGACAGCGCTCTAGGAAAGTGATGTTTTCTCAAATTCTATCACATATTTTATTATAATATTTCACCACGAGGTGAATAACGGTCCGTGGATCGCGAAAAAAGAATGAATCTGAAGATAGAAAATTTTGACAATTTTACCACTTCAATTGCCGTGTCCCCCTTAAGCTCCCAATATTTTGCACAACACAATAGTTCATTTAAGTGCAAGCTCATCTGTTGTTACAAAGACATTCGCAGTGCGAGCACATGGGGAAAAAGAAAGAATAGACCAGACACAAGATTGTCTTGTATATTCTTTTTTTCTTCCCCATGCACTAGCGCTACGAACATCTTCCGAGTAATGACCTACCAACAATCGCATATTATCACGATGGCGAGCTCACCTGTTGTGGTATGTGACTATGGCTGACACAGCTCTTGAGAGAATCCGGAAAGTGATCAGACTGATGTGCCAATACAGGAATCGCTTGAGCCTAAAAGCAACATCAGCAGACATAAAAAGCTTAAAAGCTCTCCACTGGCTAGAAGGTAAATTATCGTAGAAACAAGCCCTCGCATCAAAAGGTGCACCAACAGTACTTGTCAGCCTAAAAGGTATGAGATCCTCTCCAACAAGACAAACAGGGGTACTTTTCCCTTCTACTACCCATGTCATTTATTTCTTTAGCCTGGAACCAATGGCCTAACACGTGGGAAAATTTGTGACAGAAATAAATCATGCAATAAAACAGTGTAACACAGAAGAGATACTTGCATTGCGACTATGCACCAATCACACTGCTAGCTGCTAGCATACAACTTAACAGAACAGGCCTTACTCACCGACCCTCTGGAAAATATCCTAGTATGGCTGTACAGCAGATAAGCCAAATCATGCCAATGCATGTCAGTGCCACTCTGAGAAAAAAAAAGAAAAGGAATTAAATGAAAAGCAACAATGATCCAGCACTTGAGTTCTTATGAAATTTCAGCATCACTATCACAGAGCTACATGTGCATGCCACAGAGCTTCTTGTAAAAATTACTAGAGGGAACTCTGATGCTAGTGTCAATGGAGGCTGTAAATATGGCAGTTCAGCCAGCATGGGAATGATGGGCATTACGTGGATTTGCATAAACTTCGTCCTTCTGGCTTCAAACGGCTTTGCGACTTTACAAATTGATCATCTTCAAACAATAGACATTGCATTATATATTCAACAATTCATAACAATATGCATAAGCATAAAATATGATTCCCTTCAAGTGTTTAGAAAAATATTATTTCTTGGTAATTTATAACAAAGCATAATAAATAACACCACAAGAATGTCTAAAGCAACGAGCCTGAAAATTAAACGAATCCGTGTTACTAACTATCATTCCCCTGGTAGCTAAACGATAACAGCACCACAGTTCCCTATAGTAATTTTTTTAGAAAACTCTATGGTCTACACTACTAAAATAGGTGCTGAAATAGGTACTACTAATATATAGGTGCTACAATAGGTGCTGTTTTCATGAATCACACTTTCATGCACAAAACCCATAATTGCATATAACTTACATATATGGCATTAACCTTCAAGAATAATTAAAAATGTGTTCAAATAACTATGCACACACATTCTGCAACAGAAACAGATTCACGAATTCTTCTTGCACATGCTGAACTGACAGCAATATCAGCGTTGCTGCGCCATCACCCCTGTATAAAAATGCTGCTTTCTTTCCTGTGTCATGGCGAGTCCTGATGCAGCATTTTAAAAATTTCTTTCACACATAGACGATCTCGTGATAAACTACTGCAACACAATCTGCAGTCAATCTCAGCCAACATGCCCAAGACCTCTAATTCTATCATTTATGGTTGATTGTGGCAAAGTTAATTAAGGCAGAGTTAATTAAGCTATAGTTTTTAATGCACACGAATCCACGACCTTTGGTGTTAAGAGGAAGCTTTAGCTCAAGCCCAACTCCGACGCGGGTTATTCAAATACATGTAAAAACGCAAAAACGTTTTCTGAGATAACCCCTGGACCGATTTTAATGAAATTTGTTGCATTTGAGAGAGCAAGTTACATTCTAGTGATAGTTGGTCATGGAATTTCTATTTAGGTCCTGAATTTTGTTAAAAATATTTTCAAAAATTCGAAAGTTTGAAAAAAATATAAGCACGAAGTTTACAGATTCATAGCTCTGCATAAAAAACAGATATCTCGGTTCTGTAAACGGAATCCATTAGATGATTGAAAGCGGACAAATTCGATACATCATTTTATATCTTACGTGAATTTGTTACGTTGTTTACAAGGGTTCTGCAAAAGCTATATTTCTATATTACTAAATTTTTTGACATTCATGTGTAACATATCAGTTTTGTCCGCTTTAGATATACTATTATATGCAATTCATGGAATTGTATTATCAGTTTTCTATTATATGCAATTCACGGAATTGTATTATCAGTTTTCCTTGCTGAATTACGGAGTTGTAAACTTGATAGTTTCGTATTCTGAAAATTTTTGATTATTGCCAATTTTTAATAAAAAATTGACAGCCTAAATAAAAAATCCGAAACAAACAGTCACTAGATTTTAAGTTTTTTTTTTAAATGCAACAAACCTTTTCAAATTTGGTGCGGTGGTTGACGAGAAAAACGAATTCTGCTTTTACGTGTATTTAGATAGGAGCACCCGAGCTAAAGCTTCCTCTTAAGACACAGTTAATTAAGGCAGTCGAACCCACAACCTTTGGTGGGAGTTGAACCCCCAACATTTTGTATTAATTAAGGTGAAGTTAATTAAATCACAGTAAATTAAGATGTAGTTAAGTAAGGTACTCGAACAAACAACCTTTGGGTTTAATTAGGGTGAAGTCCATTAGGACACAGTTAATTAAAAAAGAGTTAACTAAGGTACTCGAACCCACAACCTTTGGTGGCAGTCGAACCCACAAATAGGAAGCAACACCTTATTCTAATGTCAAGTAATTTAAGGAACATCTCGTGAGTGCGCAGGCTTTCGCCTTCATCCTCTTTAGCATATTGGGGGCGAGCTCCACCACTGGAAAAGCTGGCGCCACTGTCGGCGTGACGTGGCATGAGGGACCACGTGGATACAGCAGCCGCATCAGCTGCTTCGGAAGCGCCGAAGTGAGCTGAAAATGAAAGTTTAAAAGTCCCACCTGTGCCGCGGTTCTGATTAAGTGGTGAGGCTTTACCGCCTTGGGCGTCTGCTTGACAACATCTGAAAGTACTATAATAGGCAGTGGCTGCCTTTGGAGGTGTGCAGCATGGTAGGCTACTGCTCGGTCCGCAGTGCCGGACATACGCAATGGAGTCCGGTGTCAGCCTTATTCGCACATAGCCGCAGGACAAGGAGCTACATGAAGCTTGGCTCGCAAAACGTAGAACCGGCAGACAGCCATCGGCTACAACACAGGTATGCAGCAAGCAAGCACAGACGCGAGGAAGATTTCTGCTACGGCGCCGGGACTGCGTGATGTTCGGTGAATAGCAGAAAACGCGTACTGAGATATTCGCCCGCGCCCACTGCCCGGCTAATGTCATGACGCTTTATTAGGTTTATGAACTTGTTGATACTAGATTCTGGCAAGTTCACTGGAATGGAAAGGGAGCGGTAAGAAGCACATTATAGAAAGGCATGGCATGTGGTCATGTTTGTGTTATGAATTAATGCACTGGATTACGAAAAAGAAGCAGAGGGAAATCGCACGCTGAGAAGACAGATAAACATACAATGTGACGCAACTTGAGAAATAATAGTGAAACGTCCAAGAATTTACAAAAAAAAATGGATAGTCGTGACTGAACATCACAGTCGCCGTAGGCATCGAATTCTCTATAGCGAAATTATTTTTGAACAGTTTTGATAGCGTCCATGCAACAATGGTTGCTAGTGTGCTGTCAAATGCTCAAATGCTGCGGCCTAAAGCTCACGGCACGGTGCGAAAATGTGCTCACAGCAAAAGCAAAACATTGTGCGCGGACATGCATGCAGACAGGCAGTCGGTCGCTGCGAACCCGTGCGATTGCTGCATTGAGGCTTCACTCTGTTATGTCCCATTTGGTTATAAAGACAGCCCAGTATAAAAACATATTTCACATAGCTTACTCTCAGCGTTTGCCTACCTTTAACTCAAGAAGCTGGTTTGGCAGACTACATTGTGGCGACCGCGCGGAGTGGCGTTCACTGTATGTATTCGGTAAAGAGAAAGCGTCTGTAAACGACTCTGTGCTTTCAGTTTGCCCACGATTATTATATCGACAGTCACAAAACTTCCTTCGTTTTGAGAGTACCTACATAAATGCCCAGGAGGGCTGCCGTGTGGTGTTTTTATTGAGTGCCATAAGCGAAACCTATGAGGAGCGCGCCGCGTGATTCCTCATACTACGCAAGGGAGGCGCTTCCAACAGATGGCAACTCTAACTCCCCACCCACAATACTAAAGTGACTGTCAATTCTGATGTTTCTGGCAGAGTTAATGCACACAAAACTGTAGCCAGTGACAGCCCACCCTAACCGCATTCCAAGTTGAAGAGCATTTATATAGATTCACTAGCCAATTATTTTTGCTCAGATCCATGATGTCATGGTGAAGAACTTTCAACATTGGCATCAGTTGCGAGCTATGTTTTTGAGTGGGGAAACAGGTGAGACAAACGCAGCTTTCTTTTTTTTTTTTTCGTGAAGCTAGCCATGCAGCATAGATGCTTCTTAAAAGTATGAGACAAAGCTTGCACTGAACTTGCAGGTTGGCACTGAGTATATGCTATGTTGGGAAGGTGATGATTCTTTATTAATGTTTAGTTTTTAAAAGCCTCTTATTGGTGAACTTCTCGGACGTGGCACAGAAGTATACATGTGCAGTTTTTCTACGAGACATGGTCATGTATGTTCCCTGTAAAATGTTTCAGACTTTTTCGAGCAAAATTCAAGGAAGTACTTTGGTGGGAAGTATTCTTCCCACTGCAAAAATATATATATATATATATATATATATATATTTATTTATTTATTTAAAATACCTTACAGGCCCCATGGAGGCATTGTGTAAGGGGGGTTACAGAGTAAGCAGCCTTCTAATGTAGTACACAAAAGATATACCTCAATACAGGCCTCATCAACAATACTACCAAGATTAAAACATGAAACAGGAACTACTGAAGTAATGAAAGGCCACAAAGGTACACTTAAGGAAATAACATGAGTAAAATGTAATGCAAGGCATTAATACTAGAAAGTAAAATACACACATATATATATATATATATATATATTTCTTTTTTTTTCGCGGTCAACTTCTATTGATTCTATATTCACGGGATTGACAAATTGATGGAATTATCCGGCAGGCCAAATTAAAACCGTAAAAACATCTGAACACACCTTCTAAGCATGGGTTAGCCTTAATTGTATGTTTTGGAGTCTGAATTAAGGCACTGTTACAAATGCGGGTGCAACCTGGAAACAAAACAACACACTGGAGTAATTTCAACGTTATTCACATTTCAATTTAGGAGCACTGTACAGGAACGGAGTGGCAAATTGCGCGTTGCGCTGACAATGTTTACACTCCACTAATGGCAGTCTACCTTTATGCAGTACTAGTCTGCGTGTGCACAGAATGCCTATGGCATCTGTCCAGCATCCGCTCCGATGCTGCACAATGCATCCACTGCAGGCACAAACATTAAATGCGCTTGCAGCATTACGAGTAGCACGACCAGAAGAAAAGTACTGAAGGACCCTGCTAACGGCACAAAAGCAATTTTGGTTTCATATGTGTGTGTGTAACAGGTAGGCAATTTACAGTGCACTTGAAAAAAAGGTGCGCATTAGAATCAAGTAAAAATGCTAATAATTTATTATGAGCTCCCATCTTCGCTTTAAAACCTGCCAAGGGTAAGCCAAAAGCAGCCTTTTTGGCAAGAGATAACGTCTGACACTTTCACCATCACCTAGGTGCCACCAAGATGAACTATGCTGCTAGTGGGGTCACAATTAAGGTAACCATTGGGGTCAATATTGTGGTCAGGTGCATGCTGACCAGTCAAGCTTGAAATAGGCAGTGGAGGCCAATTTCAGGATCGAAATAAAGAAAGTTTGGGCTGACATAATTGTATGGGTGCCAGGCAGGGCCTTCGGTCGGGATCTAACTGGAAAATTGAATCAACCAAAGCTGATTTAACTGAAGTCTACCGTGTTACTCCAAAAACTATGGAACACTTGGTTGCCTTTCTAAGAGCAGAAAGCAGGAGTAAAATCTTAAACTGTCCTTCACTTTCCATCAAACTGTCTGAAGCAGGAGTCAGCACCACGTACACAGTGCAGTCCCGGCAAATGGTCAGCGTCCGCTTCCATGCTACCTTTATGCTGCAGTGCTGGTACATATTCACAACAACACAGGCTCACAGGAAATGTGTTAAAAATTGTGCTACTTTGTTGCTAAGAAAATTGTTTCAAAGTTTTTATGCACCTTTTGAAACCGCAACTAATGCGAAATTATCAAGCAGACAGCATCACCGAGATTGGCTCAAAGTGCAGGAGACACTATAAATCTGCTTTTGTGGCAACAGAAATTACAAGAGCATTATTATTGCTTTTACAAAATTTCTGTAAGCTGGCGACACATTCCTGTGGCGGGATTAGTGCTTCCAACAGACTTGTTACAGATATATAGCAGCTGGGAAGTATACTTTTACCAACCCATGAAAGGGTTAATAAAGATACGCAGTGAAATGAGGTAAGTAGAACACATTTTTTTTTTCTTTCTTCAAACAGACTCACCTCATTGGGAAGAGAATGACATAGCGCAGCAGACAGCCGATGCACCATATGACGGTCAACCGAAAACTGAAGCAAAAGGAAGAACACCATATTTACAGTTACAAAAGCTTAGGCAAAAAAATTCCAGGCATAAGTTCTGTTAGAGATACCACCTTTAGAAAGCAACGTGCCCAAAATCATAAAGCAAGTGTTGCGATATTAATAAATGTAACTGTACAAATATAAAATAGAGTAACTATATCTGCTAATACATCACCTTATTCACCTTGAAGTTTCAAGATTATTTCTAGAAATGACTGCATGCTTATACTAGCTGCCACAGCACTCTTCACAAGCCCTGCCTTTCATACACAAACCCCACCCAGAAAAACAATCCTAAAAGTGAAAGTAAATCTACAAGAATAAAGATACTGCTTATCATGATTACAGACACAGTTTGCTAGTTAAATAGTTGTTCAAGAAGAATAAAGCATAATTCATGTACATAAACCAAAGGTAAATATGTGTAGAACATAACACAAAGCTAACCTGACAAATGTATAGTTTTTGTTGGTCCTTGTCAGCAAATTCCAGGAAGGCAGCTCTTCAGTAGCAAACCGCTTGGTCACCACATCATCAATGATGGCCTGGCAACAAAGCGCGCATTTTTAGAACACATGATAGTTGTAATCAGAAACCAAGTCACACCTCAACACCTTTCTTGATGAAGTATGTGATGTCACCGAGGTGGTATTCCTTGAGTGGGATGTTGATAATTGGCTGCTCAGCTCCAACAATAACATCGTCCCTCGTGATCACTGCAGGCAGTATGCAAAGGTAAAGTACTCGAAATTGCAGCAGCAGTGCTCTCACCTGAAGTAGTGCTGTTTGTCGGTTCAGAATCCAAATCTACGAGGTCCTCTGCACTTTCTTCTCGTTTAAGGCGTTGCCGATTGGCTCGCTCAATTTTTATTCGGCCATACTGCAACGAAAGCACAAGAACAAGAGGTCCTTTAGTAATTTTAGGATTACCCACTTTGATATTTCAGTGCCTACCTGACGTTTCTGACAGTGAGGTCGTTTGTTTGAAATGTGCGACATATTAGGTTTGTTCGATTCAGAAAAGGTGCACGGCACCAGAAATGAAAAGGTGCAGGGGGTGCCGGGCTGCACCCACTCGCTGCAAGGTTCAAGTGTGCAGTGCACCGCGGCGGCACCTCGCCTTGCACCCCTTTCAATCGAGCATGGGGGTGCAGGGTGCACTGCTGCACCTCGGGGAATCGAGGGTCTAGGTGCAGTGCACCGTGAATAGGTGCAGAAGGTGCAGAGAAACTTGGCTGAATCGAATAGACCTATTATGCACATCACGATTGTTGTCATGGATTTATACATTTGTGTAAAAATTGGCGTTTGTTTGTGCATTCTGATATTACTTTTTGTTTGTGCTCATATACTTGTACTGTTTGCCCCTTTTTCTAAAAGTCATGTATTTGTATCGGGGAGGCGAGAGCCCGTCAAGCTCGAAACCTAGCTCTTTCTCTCTGCCTTCCACATCCTTGGGATGGAAAATAAAGGCATCATTATTATTATAATAGATTCTTGCCCATGGTGGCTACACTTAAAAAACGCACACACACCTGCGTGCTCAGCAGACATGCTGCACTTTACAGAGCCAACGTGGATGAAATTATTCTGCTCTCCTCAACTACAGCACCCCTTGTAGCACAACTGTAGCTTTAGCGTGACAAATGGTTTGTTTTTTGCTGCCACAAGACCACTAGGGCTCTGGCCATGTAATGGCCCAACGAGATATTGGGCACAAGCTATGCAAGGTGTGCCTGCATGAAATGCAGATGGAAAGCAGCAGGTTAGTTAGACACCCCTTTCCCACTACGGACTCTACTAAAACAATAACGCTAAAATGTATACATACCGACCGAAACTTTTAAAAAACTGAAAAATGACATTTGCAGAAATGTAATGTTGTGTAAAACCGCACAAAAGCAAGTCGGGACAGGAGGAGGGTCCTACCCACATGGCTCCAAAGCCAGTGCCTCTTCACCTGCTCTGTTTCAGAACTTTTCCAAACTTTTGACCTATGTATCAGACACCCTAAGTCTTAATTGCACTAGAATTGAGTTCAATCAGATTGACTTATAATGGCCTTCTGCATCATGCAATGCAACATCATTCGACAGTTGTGAATGCTAAATGCAAACAGTCAGCAAGAAAAACAGCAACAAAGTTTGCTTTCAAATATTTCCATACTTATGAAGTGTAAGGAATGGTTTTAAAGTGTTTCTTTTATTTAGAGGGACTGAGAGGAGGAATAAAACAGTAGGGGTGTGCCAATATTCTAAATTTCAAATATGAGTCTAATAGTTCCTGCTGCACAATTCGTATTCAATTAGAGAATTCACTATTTGAAATTTTCAAATATGCAATTACTTTGAATATATGAGATAAAACACTTACTGGAGTCTCAAGGGAGACAGAAGAATGAATGTAAAATACGTTAGAAATGTTTCTGCTGCGGGATAGCTGCGCATGTTATGCAGGGGCACCAGTTCCTGAGTGAGCGCTAGGGGCAGGTAGCTTCTGCTCCATAATTTCCAGACAATGAATAAGAATGGCTCACTTTTAGGCACCAAACACACGTATTTGTTTCATTTTGATTTTTGGTAAGTCTCACCATGCTTACAAGAATGTGTGGTGCTTTAGCATCACACTAATAAAAATGAAATTAAATTCTGAAGTTTCAAGTACGAAAACCAGAATCTTATTATGAGGCACACTGTAGTGGGGACCTTCATCGAAATGTGGCTGCCACAGCCATGATCAAACCTGCAACCTCAAGCTGAGCAGCGTAACCGTAACACTTAACTCCTTTTGTTGCACACAACACTGTACGGCATCTGGTATCATGCTGTTGCTCACTTTCATTACAGTCATTGCCATGGTGGCCCATGTAACTGAAGGCATTTTTTTCTCATTTACAAGTTCCTCAATTGTCCAGACATATGACTGTGACTGATATTGCATGCATTTGTCAATCTATATGAGCCAAGACCGAGATAATGTAAAACTGCTCCAATTTGTTTTTATTCCAAATCCACCATTAGCCTTCCGTGATAGGACAAAACGGCTCTGGCCTGTGCCATTTTGACCTATCATGGAGGGCTAATGGCAGATTTGGAATAAAAACAGATTCTGCACAAACTTTAAATTTCATGTTATCCAGAAATTAGAAAATATTCTACATTTGGTGGTCGTTTCTCTTGAAGAGTCATATACAATTTGATCAGGAAATTTCATTATTCAAACATCATTAATAACAGATTCTGTGCAAACTTTGAATTTCATGTTATCCAGAAATTAGAAAACATTCTATTTCTGGTGGTCATTTTCCTTGAATATTCACATACAATTTGATTAGGAAATTTCACTATTTTAACACCCTTGACGAAAGATAAACCAATATCTCGTTGGAAAGAAGGGATAACACAGTTCTTAGCTGTCTTTCGTGCTAATCTCTGTCCCAAATAATATGCTGGGCCAACACTTTCTAGTTACTTTCCCAATACACTACTTGCCACAGGTGAAAATATCTGCAATAGTTCATATCAAGCTGCACCAGGTTTACTATTTTAATGCTTAGGCAATGTAGCGCTCAGTGGAATGCCTGAATCTACACAATAGTACTGGATTGTGTTTTACATCAGAGCAGCTAAAGAATGCAACAGCTGCCATAACCTCAGCTTGAAGTTACACCAACAGACCCCCATTGAAACTACAGGGAATCTGAACTGACAGTGGCAGTTCAGCATTTTACTGTTATCGCACAAGTACATGGATATAATGAACTTACTGCAGGATGTTTTATGCTCTCCCCAATATTTCTTTTAATGCATCGACCTACAGATGGGGCTACTATGTTTCGACCGCTTTCGAAATAACAGCGTCAGCTGTCACTAGAGGATGGTAATTGCTTTCTATAAGGCTTACGTTCATGCTATAGAGTACCAATGGGCTAACTCTGGTATGCTTGATACACAGTGCTTACATTTACCGTTGTCAAGCAGAAAGTAAGTGACCTGAAACAAATAAATTCAGCTAAGTGCTCACAATATACAAACATGACATACTATCATAAGAACTTTTGGCAGACACACTAGAATTACAGACGCTCATAAACATGCAACAGGCACAGGAGTTTGATTGCATATTCACCGCGGGTTGCTGTTTAACAAATTATATCTGCTCAGTAAACCGAGCTTTCCTCCGCTCAATCATGTCCAAGTGTACACATTTTTGTACAGTATCGTCGTCCTTTTGCACTGCTAATCTCGAGGGGCTCTTACGATACCAGCGTCTTCATTACGAAATGAATTTTGTTACGTATAAACCGCCGGCGACGCATACGATCGCCAGCCGACAGACCACGCATTGATAAGCAGAAGTACGGAGCATGGTGCGACCTATCGCTAAGTGCACAGGCCACTCGCTATAACCTCGCTTCTTGTTTCTCACTTTAGTGGGCGCAGACGCAACCGGTGCGCAGCACCGCTTCCTGCGAGAACTATGACGACTTGCAGATTAATTAATAGTTGAGGCGCGTGTGCTCAGCAACAAGCCGGTGGAAAAACATCCACCAATACTTAATTTCGTTCCCTACTGGAATTGTCACCACTCCGTTAGGTTGGCCAGATGTCTGGAGATGCAGCCGCGAGCGTATAAATAGCTGTAGAAGTGCCAGAAACGCAACTTCTCACAGAAGTAACAGTTCTCACACTGCGCAGTTCTACCAGCCAGCGGTAAATACACGAGTATGCGGTAAACTAGGTAAATATAGCGCAAGACGCACTAACAAAACGCGAAGTGCCGTTATAATATGTCCCGCCACAGCATCTCGAAGAGTTCACGCACACCTTTGATGAGCGAGACAGGTTAGCTAGTTGCGATAAGCAGACCACATGTTACTACCAGGTCAGTGTGTGCCGACCGGCGAACAGTCCGAAAAATACAGTGAACAGCAAACCGGGCAAGCCTAAAGGCTCTAAGCAAACTAGAGATACAGCAAGGCAATGAAAAATGCGCTAACGAAACTTGAAAACTTACCTCAAACAGTTTCAGGAGACACCTTATGTACTGCTTTCTTATCCCAAGGCTGGTGTTTGTTACTGATAAAAAAAATAACAGGAGCAACACGGAGGACGTGCAGGTGACAAACAAATGAAAAGGATGTGACAAATGCCATAATATTGTCGAGATCGCGCGAGACATAAATATCATCGCCATTCAATTTGCCGATCTGTTGCCTTCTCTTGCCTATCCCCCCACGGCTCCCTCAGACGTGCGTGCTTGGTGCTGTTGATGCGATACACCGCGGTTGCGGCGGTTGTGCGCTCTTCGATCCCAAGACTGTAGTCGAGATGAGCCATAAAATAGTAACAAAAATAAATAATTAAGATTTCAAATATATGATATTTCAATTGTATTTGTAGTCATCTAAATAACTTAATCTTATTTTTTCTCAAGCGTATTATTTATCAATTTTAGCCGTCTTGCAGCGCCATTGTGAGGAAATTTTGATATGCTCGCGAGCTAGCCCTTTGCGGCCTTAGCAGGCTTTTCTCCATCGGCCGGGCCCGGTTTTTAAGTCCGTCTTCGTTAAAAACTTTCCGGTGAATTGAGCTGTCTATTTCAAGCAAAGAAAACATGGTTGAGTTAGCCCCTCCAGTTTCTGTGTCACCTTTCATCAGGGTAATTACTTCTTTTGCCATAACCTAACCGTGTTTAATACCGTGTAAGCATGCCTTCAGGACATCAGAGGTCAAACGATAGGTCTCTTTCTACTGATTGATGATGTGACTTCTTAGCTCGCACAAAAAAATAAATGTGAATTTAAGATCACCCCGATGCCTTTCGCGCTTGATGCAGCGATAGTTTCGCCAGTTATGCATTCTTAAACGTTGCTTTCTGTTGGTGTCGGCGTAAGTCCATGAGCTCATAGGCTCATGGCTCGCATAAGCAAGCTTATGTATTTTAGGTTTATGTGCTTATGTCTTGTTACATTCTAAAAATTGATAGTGTGGGTGTGTGTTGCCTTGCTATCTTCAAAGTCTCCGCTGAGAAGGCGAATGCTTTCTTTTGTGTCTATGTATGAACAGTACATCTTGAGAAAACGTAGAAGTCTGATAAATGTGACCGTTCATGTGAAGCATTGTGTACGTAATTGTTGAGCAGCACATGTCTTTTACTTATTTTTGACCCTTTGCAGGCCTGCCGGTGGGGTTTCCTAACCGCTGGAATTTTTTATGGAGCCTTTAACTACAGTGAGTTTACTTCGCGAAGTCCAGTGCACGTTGTCTAAAGTCATTTATTCGATAAGAATCAATCGTACTGCCCCTACCGCTGTGGCTCTTGCAAGGATCTTTGCATTTCTGCTCGTTCTGTAGTCGTGTAGTCGTTACTGGTGTTCGCAATACCCCATTTATTGCATGAATTGAATGCACCACTCGCGTTTTTACATTTAGCGTCATCGTCTGCCTATTCATTAGATGTATATAATTTTCTTAGAAGAATGCATTGTATATAATTTTCTTAGAAGAATGCATTCACTGGCTGGTTACATTACATTCAAGCGGAAAAGTGAAATATTTTATTTTGCAGACTGTCCCCCTCCCAGTTTCCTGTAGCCTTTACAATACATTTCAAATGCGTGCCAGTTTTCCTTAAAAGTTCAGTTTCGCTGAAATTTTTAGCTTACTACCAGCCTTCATTTATTATATTGTTCCACTATTGGTGACAAAGCTGTTTGTTAGAGCCATGGCAGGTTCTCATTCAGTGCTTATCTATTGGGGAATGTTTAATCAAGACTGAATCAGTGTGAATACTTTCCAACACAGTCTTGCAAAGTATTCATTTGTATTAATCGCTTACCTTAAACAAGTTGACAGTATCATTGTGATAACTGTCGCCAAGTCATTTGTAATGCCCTGGTTACATGGAGCACTTGAAGTTGTGATTAATATCGATGGGGCTCAATCGACTGTGTGTGGTGCTTTGAACATCTGTTGATCATTTGCATTCGTGTTGGTAAACTAAGCTACAGCCACAGCAGAGAACTCATGAAATACCTTGTTAGTTCAGTAGACAGCAGCATGTATAAAAAAATTTCACCGGGGGCAGTGGAGCCTAAAAGCTGTGCATCATTCCTGCTTAGAGTGCAGGAAATGTGCATGCAAGCCATTTGTCATTTTTTCTTGTCACATCACAAGAAAAACGTAGGGGTTGGTCCTTTGATACAGGCATAAACCATGGAGGCACATGGCTTGTGCTCCAGTGTCTGCCAACTGCAGGTGCTGGCAAGAACAGCTCTTTCTACTTCTCAATAAGCTAGAAGGTACATGAACTACTTGATGCATCTTGATTTCATTTAGAAAACTCTCATACAGGGCATGGTGCCTTCTTGGAATTGCAATACAATTCTCAGCCCTGTCATTTATTATAAATCATTTAAGAATATGCAAGTCCGTATTGACAAGTTTGCATGGTCATACCATTTAAGCCGATAAACAATTTGTGGTATGCTCAATGTTTAAAAGAACTTGAAAGTCCCGTTGAATTTTCCCGACTTATGTTTGTTTAAAATGCTCATACAACTTCTATACAATGTCTGTTCAACTACAAGGGGGGCAAATCAGAAAGTCTTTGCCCCTATCTTTTATTAGCCAAAGTAAGGTACATACAGGTAATTACAAATATGTACTATTCTACATGCCTTACACTATTTTTCCACACAATCCCCACACCGGTTCAGACATTTATCCCATCGCAGCACTGAATTTGAGGTGCCCCTGTGGCAGCTGACTATGGAACCACCGTGGAACTGCTGTTTCGGCTTCATGGCCTTTTGTGGACTTTCAACACCACCAACTCACACTTCTCAAAGCTAGACACATTTCCCATGTGTGGGATGCATTTCCCATGCTGCGGAGCTACTGGCAGATAAGGCCAGGCCGGTCCAAGAATGGTCCACTGCTGGGAATGGATATGTTGACTTTGCATTCACAGCCGTAATTTGGCTAAAAAAATATAGGGGCAAGAACTTTCTGGTTTGCCCTTGTATGTACAGCTTCTGCTTCTATACAGTCTTAGCCGCATTGTTTTATTCACCAGTTCCTTCTTGAATTTTCACGCAGTAATACACTGCAATTGTTTTTGCTTCTGTTTTCTTTAGGGGGGGGATGGGGGGGCATAACAAAATAAGCAACCCAACCATCACCAGAAATGCACTCTAGCCTGCTTTCCTGCATGTAACATTTGACTGCATAAATGTGTACAGTCAAAGGCCTTTATAACGAAGTGCTCGGGACCTCCAAAATCCTTTGTTATACGGGCTGCTTTGCTGTAAAGGTCGCGTACCATACTGCTTGCAGTAGCGCAGGCTATGCATGTCCAACAAAAGAAAACCTTATTTAACATAAAATCAATACAGGCTGTAAAATAACTGGATAATTATTTGTGCACACTTTGTCTAACAGACTATATGACTGCATCCAAACCTTAATTATTGCCCCTAGGGGTTCACAGTATGCTCCTCGGTACAACACAGGGGCTAGCAAAGTAAAGGGAAGTGGATCGTCGACTGCTGCTACCGCCTCCCTTGCCGTCAAAATTCTTGGTTCACTTACAAGATCTTTGCCACTGTTGCCTCCATTGATTTTTGTGTCCTTTCCACTTTAGATGGCTCAGGGATGGAAGTGCTGCGCCAGTTGTGCCATCTTATGCCAAACCATCGAGCTGTGCCAACCTGCGCCAAAACACTAATTTCAATTGAAGTTGGCAAATTTAGCAGGATATACATGTTCAGTTGTAACCACACAGCCATAAACATGCATTGGCTAGCCCTTAGTTCTGCAGTTCAAGCCTAAGCAATCCGTTTCAGCATCGGCGTCCTTGTAGTGTGGGGGTGTTTGGTGGCATAATTGTGGTTAAGCCACAAGAAAATGAAAACCGTTTTGTGATGATTTGAACTGGCACTCATTTCGTGGGGCACTCGGGAGGGAGAGCTGCGTTGAATGTATAAGGTCGTGCAGCCTGCTCAGCTTGTAGCCCATCAGTTTTATAATTTTAGTGTTTGATTTTACGTGCTGCTGGTACATCTGCATCGATTAATGGCGAATGCTGTGCATGTGACGTTCTAAATTTATTTCGCACGTCCACAATGTCTGGTTACTGGGATGATAGTGTGGCACGCCGACAAACAACCTGCTTGCTTTCACAAAACTTCTTGGTCACAAATATCCAATGGCAACCGTAATCGTCGCTCAAATTTGCACACAGGCTGCACTATTTTCCTCCAGGCCACACCACACAAAATCAGGCTCCTGCCACCGTAGAATGCAAACCAAAGATGTAAAGTTTCATATTCAGTCAACCTTAGTGGCCAGATTGCGGTCATAATTAAACATTTGGCGAAACTGCAAACCTCTGAAATTGTGTTCGTGACAACAATGTTCACGATGCGACGAGCACAGATTGAGCTTAAAAATTTTAATGAACCATCATTCGGTGCACAAAATATCAGATGCCATTTTACGTTGGCTTTATGGTGCCTGTGACAGAACCATGAATAAGCCCGAATCGAGCTTATTCAAAATAGTGGTCGATTATGCAAACCGGAAAGCCAGTGAACATTTTCATCCCCTCACTGTTTTCAAAAATATCTTGGAGCTTTTTCTCGGCAAGCGATGTGAAATATTGGCAAACATGCAATAACCAGTGTGTCACTTCACATTTATTCTGCTGTATTCTGCTATCTTGACTGAAACCAGCTGTGACCGTGACATCACTTGTGCACACCAAAGGTTGCATTAATCTGTATGCAGACCTCATCAAATAGGGACACTGGGAACAAGTGGCCGTGATTTTTTCTCGCTGCGTCAGCAGTTTTTCACGTGCATCTTCAGCCCCTATTGAATGTGAAGTAACGAGCTCTAGTGACTTTGGAAATCAAACCAGTACAAGACCGTGACCCACATTTGCATGTTCGTAATATACAATATGCACTGATGACAATGTTTACATCTGAGACCACTTATATTACTAGTGCGGGCACATGTAACATGGATTTTAAAAAATTCGCAGGCTTTTTCTTTTTTTGTTGGAAGAAAGGACCACACAAGACCTAGGTTGCTATATACGCTGTTATCGGTCATTTATTGGCATATTCCACAACATTTGCATTGGCAACTTATTGAATAAGTAAGGTAATAAATGTTAGCGCTGTCCTGTGTCCTTGTCATGTCCCTGTCATTTTGAATTGCGTGAAAGGCTTTGCCATTGTGAGTAAACCGTACCAACTAGCCCAATGATCAGCCTTAATAAATGTTAGTTCATTAAAATTAAATATTAGTTGCTTGTTCACAATGAAAAAAAAAAAGAAAACTCAACTAGCTACAAAACAAACTTGTCAGTGCTGTTCACGAAAAGCCCTCGGTTATATTTTCTTGGCCACATTTAGTTGGCACATACGGTATGTAATTTAATGTTGGTTTCTGAGAAACCTGTATAGGCTTCCTTTGTAGCTTCATGCTGCAGTCAGGTGGATGATCATTATTCCCTATCATCAATTTTGCTCGCCTTGCGGGCTTCTGCAGAACTGATCTTTTGTAACCTTATAGTATTCTGCAAAGTTATGTAAGGAACACAATTTCTTCACATGCCTGTATTTCTCTCATATTGACATTTATCAAGCTGCTCCAAAACGTACAATTCATGTTACAAACCTGCTTCAAAGTGCAAAATTTGCTGCTCCCAGAGCTGCTCCAAAACTTCCTTGGCCACTTCCATCCCTGATAGCTTTGAAGATGATGTTGGTAATCAGTTAAGATTACACCTTCATGTCATCAACTGCGACGCATTCATCAGTTGTCACACCTGTTTATGCATTACCATAAGCAGCATATGAGTTGAGTGATCCTTGGAGCAGTGCAGCAGGACTACTAGTGATATCGGCATGCTTGCCAAGTACGTCGCTAGCACTAACATTAGCGCTGGTGCAGAGCAGACCTTGAAGTCTGCGGAGGGTACTGGTGGTACCAATATATGTGGTGTTCATTGTAGAGGGACAAATCAACTGCCATAGACGCCCGAGTTCCTTTATTGTACAGGCAAATTCATTGCTGCCTTCACAATATATACAAAAGGTAGGAATTCAGCTGGTACATGATCAATCCTTCATTATATAGGTCATTTCACTGGAGAGGCATATGACTGTACATGGCTTTTATATATGGGTCTATATGTACATTGTAGAAGCAGGTTAAGTTTTCTTCAAAGGGATGTAACACTATGTTTTCTTCCCGGCAGTGTCATCTTTTGATGTTTTTGAAAGTGCAAATATATGCCTACAACAGCTTTTATGGAATTCGTTGATTCCCCCTCTCCCCTTGTAGGCTGCTTGTGTAAAGTTGCTGCTTTTAATCTGTGGCTATGCTTTGTCCACTCCGTCAATCTTGCTGGGACATAAAAGTGCAACGCTAAATCCATTTCAACTGTTCAGGAGTCCGTTGGCATTTACTAGCAGAGACATGGAGACCAGACATATTGATTTTCATGCCAAAGCCTCAGTGTTGGTACCTCAGTGTGACATCATCAATTTCACTGTCTTCTCGCATTTTGGCCTAAAGTTTTGCGCGCATAAAGTTTTTAAAATTTGCTAGGCTTACTTGGCTTCCTTAGAATGCAATGTACCAGGTCGTCAAGGTAAATCACGAAAATTTACTATACAAAAAGAACATCTAAAATAAAAGGGAGAGATCAGTGTATATATTTGTACATTGTACAGAGTTAGAAAAAAACCTCGTCAAATGGAGCTAGTCAATGTAACCTCCATAAGCTGCCACAACCTTCTCAAGCCTAGACCTGAAATGGCTCCAGGCATGCTTCACCTCCTCTCTGTCCAGGTTCATGATCACCTGCTTTATGAATTCCTTCAGGGCATTCTTGGTATTGTGGTGTTCTGCACTGACCTTTGCCTCAACGACGCCCATATGTAGCAGTCAAGCGGGTTACAGTCGGGGCTGGAAGGGGGCCGCAAGTTGTGCAATTAGTGGTAGGGCACGTTATTATAATGCCACTGTTGTCTTCCTTGCCTTATGTGCCAGAGCTGAGTCCTACTGGAATATGTACTTTCTTCCAGTAGCCACCTTGTCCATTCAGGACACCCGCCGTGGTTGCTCAGTGGCTACGGTGTTGGGCTGCTGAGCACGAGGTCGCGGGATCGAATCCCAGCCACGGCGGCCGCATTTCGATGGGGGCGAAATGCGAAAACACCCGTGTGCTTAGATTTAGGTGCATGTTAAAGAACCCCAGGTGGTCAAAATTTCCGGAGTCCTCCACTGCGTGCCTCATAATCAGAAAGTGGTTTTGGCACGTAAAACCCCAAATATTATTATTATTATCCATTCAGGACTTCACAGCCATCTCCAACAAGTTGACATAGCTGTCCGAACTCACCCTCATATCATCCTTGAAAAAATGGGGCGCCATGATGTCACCCTCAGTGCTCACCACATTCAGCAGCATCACAGAGGCAGCAAATTTGGCGTGCATGGCGGTTGTTACGTCAGCCACATTCAGGCATATTTAGAGGTCATTTTGGCTGTTCACCATCCTGTCTTAAAAGTTAAGTACATTTTGCCCAGGAAGAACCTGAGAAAGCGAGCGCTAGTGTGCTTCAGGTCGTTCAGGAGAGCCTGGGTGTTCACCTTCCTTTAGAGCTTGTTCTTCTCAGTTAACAGTTGGTAGTTTTTTATTATAAAGAATGTCTACTGTAGGTGTTCACGTACTGCCTAGCTGATTGTGGACTTTGCCACACCCATTGCTTTTGCGAGGCCGTTCATGCTGAGCCCAGGGTCTTAATCAATTTTCTTCTTCAATCACTGGGAGAATGCTGCTGTTGTTTTGCTATCTATTGCTTTCTGTGCTTGGCTCGGTCCACAGTGACATACATCTTTCTGTATGGTGCATTCTGTGAAAGTCTTAGCATTGCTGTGCACTTGTTTTTGTTGTAGCCATGCCATGCGATAATTTGCTGGGGTGTCTTCCCAGCGTGAAGTGATTGAAATATTATCGCCCTTCTGTCATATTTGCAGCTCTTCGTTGAGCAAGACAGGACTTGCTTATTGTCCTGTGATTCGTTGTGAATGTTGTTGCAGCCTAGGGCAAATGTGTCCTGTTACTTTCGCTACGTTGTTGCGAGCCTGAATGTGAAAAAGCTCCAGATTTATCTAGACAACTGAGTACTTAACTGATCAACAATGAACTGTACCCTAGCACTATTAGTTGCTAAAATCCATAACATCAAAGTGAGTCTGCAGGAGTTTCAAAATGAAAGTGCCATCTGCCATACGTTTTTGCACATTTTGTACCTTATGAAGCCTGCTCTTATGGTAAGAGCTGCTGTTTTGTTACTGCTTTAGCTCAATTTAGTAAAGCTTCTCAACTCTGTGTTCCTCTTTAGTGCCCCTTTAGGAGTGTGACCATAAACAAAACAAAGTAGTCCTGAAAGGACAAGGACAAATGGCTAATGTGGTAAAAATGCTAAGCATTTTTAGTGTGGCTCATTTAGTTGGTGTGGGTATTTGATTGGGCTGCCTTGTTCAACCACACGTGGACAGGATTTCGAAGTGTTCTTCAAACTAATTGACAGTTTCTTTTATGTTATTCTTCTAATGCTACAAGTGCTGCTTTATTAGCCCTTGTATTCTTCTGTTAGTTTTGTTTTTACCACTACTGCATGGTGCCATTCTTGTCACTTGCATAAGACTTTTTTTCCCATGTCATATCTCTTATTGAATAAAACTTGATTCTCTGCTGCCAAAGCATCTAATCTGCAATGTGGCCATTTCAGTTGATGGCTTGCAACTTTGAGAGCAATTTCTTGCTATTTTCATCTACAGGGCGACTGTCTCGCAAGGAAACAAAGATTCGCGAGTATGAAGCCCAGCAGATGGAGATGCTCAAGTCCAAGAAGGAAGCAGAGAAAAAGAAACTACAAAGGGGTAACAACTTTCTTCTCTAAGCACCATGGAAACAGGGGGAATGTGACATATTGTGAACATCACGAATGAATGAAACACAGGGCCAGTTTAATGCAATTCCTTCAAGTTATTTTATTCCTTTATCATCCACAGCTCATGACTAGCCAATCTTGGTGATAATCTAGGTAGGGTGGCACTTAAACTGCTGACAAAGCATGAAAAAGAAAATAATTGGAAGAGAATCATTACATTATACCGACCCTCTACATACTTAAAGCTTTGAGCTTTAAACCACCTCCTGAACTTGGAACTTTTTGTATGTAGAGCACAGAGCTGTGAATGTTGTAGCCAGGTTTTGTAGTTATATGTGGGATGAGCAGCTATCAAGTAGCATCACATAAAGATAGCTCCCCTTGTTCTCGAAGATAGGGTTTCTCCTCTCTCGTTTTAGAGCTGTGCGCTGACTGCCAGCAGATACCATGTATCAGCAGCCCATAGACATCGTGCATTGGGTGATCATTTTAGACCACAGATCACTCACGCACATTCTTCCAGATCTGTCACGGATAATGCAAAAATGGTGGTCATTGATGCGTTTGCCCGTCCTATTGCCACTTCTTTGTAACTCTCAAGCATCTTTGTCAGGGGTCCATCTTGAAATGGTACTATAAGCGTGCCTTGTAGAGAAAAGTGTGATAGACAGGACATAGCTACTGGCACCAAGCTAAGGGAAGTGGATGAGCTGAGGGTGAAGGGGGAATGTAAACGTTGCACTCCTGATATCTTCAAAAAGGGAGAAAATTGTCATCTGACTGTAGCACATGCTACAAGAGAAACCCTACAGGTTTCTTAGCTTCACAGTTCAAGGAAAATTCATCCTGATACAGGATGACAAATTTTTTTCCCTCCATGAACTTTCCTCCATCTTACGGGCTTCCGCAGAGCTGATTTGCCTGATATCCCTGTTTATGTTAGGTTCTTTTCAGAAATTCAGTTAGGAATATATTTCTTCAATGGTGCCACACTCATTCCGTGTGTCACTCAGGATTGAGAAAAGGTGTTCAAGGCTCCTTTAAGTTTTCAAAAAACTGATGCACCAAGAAATGTGAATTTATTCACTGCCTTAGCATGCAGCTGAAAGTCGGGATATATGCTGCAGCCCTGTGTATGCCAATGATGCTTACACTCAAACCCAGGCTATGTGCTCAGGATGCTAAATAATTAAGTTCCTTTCATAAGTTGCATGGTAGTACATGCTTTCAGGGATGATAAACAGACCAGTGTCATGTGCACCTCATGTAACTCTGTAACACTGGGCATATTGAACAGTTTAAAAGCCTTGCAGTATATTGCTACACCATGTAAAATGTGCCTGAGCTTGTTTTTTCCTGCTGTTAGCTGTAGTTGCATGTTTTATCATTAGGGCCTCTGCATTTGTATTTTGCATGCTCTGCTTTCTTGAATTGGCATTTTTCACAAAGAAATGGCACCACCACAGTGATAGCTGGAAACTGCCTTGTGTGCTCATTGCAAAGGCACTACATGAACTCTTGCCATTTTACACTCGGGGTGCTGTGGAAAGTGTGATCATCCTTTTGACAGATGAGATAGTAATGGTTGGTACAGGTAAATGCCATGAAATATGGGCACATGTAGCGTGCCTCTTTTAGCCACATGTAATAAGGCAAGGGGAGTTGGACATTCCGAATTCTTGTGTGTCAAAGACGAAATGCAAAAAATATATAGGGAAACTTATGGGACAGTGCTGAGCTGAAAATGAACAAACCACGTGTCTGCTTCACTCCACTTTAAGAATGTTTACTCTCTTTTGTTGAGTTTGTTGCACCATTTGTACCCTCCACAAAATGGCTGGTTGACAGTCTGCTGTGCCCTTGCTGCAGTAGGAAGGTAGCCATCATTCTTTGTTGTTTTTCCAGAGGAAATGATCAACCTGGCGAAAGACGTTGGTGTTCCAGTCCCTCCCAACTTCTGAGAAGCGTGTGGCCTATATTCTCAGGTTCCCATAGTTGTGTCATACTGAAGCATTAAAAACTGTTTTATTTAGACTGCTGTGTTACCACTCTTCATTGACTTTTTGGAGTGCTGTCTTTGTGTGAAATGCACTCTCCTTCCTTAGTGCCATCTCTGACTTGTCCATTTGAGTACTCCTCACAGTTGGATGGTAATTTTATCCACAATGTATCCAAAACAGCTATAATGGCTTTTGTACTGAATCCAGATCTGCACGTATCTGGCAAGCTGAGGGACTGTTCTTGCATAGACAGATCCACCATCTTTTGAAAATAGTCAAAGCAGCTATTCACCCATAGCAAAAGCTGCACTGCTATGTACATACTGCATTCACTGCTGTCACTACTGACCTTTCTGTGTCTGCATTGAAATTTTACTTTGTGGGGGAAATTTAACACATTCATGCTGATACAGATAGTGGGTTGCATGACTGAATGATTTGAAGTTTGTCGCTAATTCCTTAACGCATTTCACCCCTTGCAGTAACAAAATAATCTTGTGAGAAATTCGCAAGGAAAGTTCTTTATTTACTTGAATAAAACCGCTTGTTTTTCCTTCATGCCCATAATGGCCAGTGTAGGGAAGTCTGCTTAGATTCAAAGCAAAATGTTGCGAAGACTAGGCAAAATATGTAGTTTTTGCACTAATGAAATTTGGAAATAAACAATCCTAAGCATTTAAAGTGCAGAAAAAACTGTATGGCTGATAAGATGAACTGCTACTCAACATCACCATATTCCGTAATGGTCATTCGTGCTGTCGCTATATGTGGAACCCGCCGATGTGGCTTAGTGGCTATGGTGTTGCACTGCTAAGCACGAAGTTGTGGGATCAAATCCCAGCCACGACGGCTACATTTCGATCGGGGCAAAATGCAAATATGCTGATTACCGTGCATTATGGGCGCATTAAAGAACCCCAGATGGTCGAAGTTAATCGAGAGTCCCACAGCGTGCCTCGTAATCAGATCGTGGTTTTATCACGTCAAACCCCAGAATACATATTTTCTTTTTTTAATATGTGGAGCCGTTCATGCTGTCATCCAAAATGCTAGTCTTGTTGCTGCCCTCTAAAAAAATTTCATTTTCTTTCAAGCCTGTTTGCAGAGCTACCACATCAGCTAAAATGGCAGCAGCCTATGTTCGAGATTGAAGAGGATGCTTTTGAGCACAAATTTTTTTACTAGCTCTTTCATCCTTGGATTGCAGAGGCATTATGTTTAAGAAAGTATGGTAGTTATGTGCTACGATATAATCGATGGCAGAAGCCAACTGCAATAAAGTTTGTTTTGCTAAATCTGTTGAGTATTAAGAGTGAAGTATATAGTAATCTTGCCAAAACTGCAAAGCTAGTAATTGGCCAATTTTTGATATTAACCTTTGGAGAGCATCTTGCCAGACAACGTGAGTGCCTGATAGTATGCAAATACTATGTAGATCCCAGAACTGAGCACGTGGCTGATTTTGCTGTCGCACTTGGATGCACAGGTGAATGCTGGTTTTCAACATTCTTGGTTCTGTACCATTTATGCTGAGCGGTAATGGTGGCAAATCTTGGGAGTTTCAGTATCATTAACGCCAATTCTTGCCAGCTTTTTGAATTGCCTTCACTTGTATTTCAAATGCGAAATTTTGCGTGGAGGCTGCTTTGTATCTACACTATCAAAAGTAAGGCTTCTAACGGAGTTGTAAATTTTGTTGCAGTTGCCCTGAATGGAAGCTTTAGCTCGAGTGCTCCTATCTGAATACATGCAAAAGGAAAACTCGTTTTTCTCGGCAACCACTGCACCAAACTTCACGAGGTTTGTTGCATTTAAAAGAAAACTTAAAATCTAGTGACTGTTGGTTTCGAATTTTTGAGTTAGGTTGTAAATTTTTTATTAAAAATCATCAAAATTGAAAATTAAAAAAAAAAACTATCAAGTTTACAACTCTGTAACTCAATAATGAAAAAGGGTAATACAATTCTGTGAATCGCATCTAATAGTACATCTAAAGCGGACAAAATTGATGTTACACGTGAATATAAAAAAATTTTGTACTATAGGAATACAGCTTTTGCAGAACCCTTGTAACCAACGTAACACATTTACGTAAGATGCAAAATGACATGTCGAATTTGTCCACTTTGAATGATCTAATAGATGCCGTTTACAGAACCGCAATATCTGTTCTTGATGCAGAGCTATGAATTTGTAAACTTCGTGCTTCTATATTTTTTCAAACGGTCGAATATTTGAAAACCTTTTTAACAAAATTCAGGCCCTAAATCGAAATTCTGCTTCCAACAGTCACTAGAACTTTCTCTCTCAAATGCAACAAATTTCATTAAAATCGGTCCAGGGGTTATCTTGGAAAAACGTTTTTGCGTTTTACGTGTATTTGAATGGGCTGTGTCGCAGTTGGGCCTGAGCTAAAGTTTCCTCTTAAGAATGCATGTTGTTTGGGCATGAAGTCGGGGAAGTCCTTGTGATCCCTTTTCTATCTGTTTACACTATGAGCTCTCCTTCCTGTCCATGCACTTGCTTACCTTGGCTGTTCTTGTGGCATGCTCATTGTTGATGAACCACTGCAGAACTCCCCTTTGTGCCTGTATGATCTGTAAGCGAATTACTTTTTTGGAATGCAGAGGAATTTGCAACAACATTTGTGCTAATTCTTCTGGTGATGTTAGAACATACCAGGTCTGAAAGCTTCTCTATAGTCTGAATTGTAACTTTTTGTGTCACAAAGAGAGTTGTAATGTTTATCGAGAAAAATCAAGGGGGTGGTGGGTAATGTGTGGGTTTTCAGGTGAACTGCTTAAATTAAAGTAGTAATATTGCTCTTCATAGATGACTACTGATGGGGTAGGGGTCCTTGCTTGGCAGGATGCAGTCATTTGTAGTAGTATGGCTCTGTGTGGTCAGTGTAGATCACCCTGTACATTCGTGTGGCATGTGATGAAAATACTTCTCTGATTTTCTCCTTGCCTGTTCACAGGTGGGCAAGTTCAATGAGTGAAAAAAGAATGTCAAAAATCAAAACTGCACATAGTTAAAATTTTTGCTTCGTAACACCGTGCAAAGTAGCATCCAACAAACATTCTCCACAGGTGTTCTTAAAAGGTGCAGCAATAGTTGAGCTGCAGGCATTTCAAATAATGAAAACTTTGTTGCATGCTCACAGTAGTGCTCCTTAGGAACAAACTGTTGCCACTCTGTGCCAGCCATTGTAGGACTTTGGAGAGAAACCCTGCATTATGACAGCTGTCTCTTATGTTTCTCCACTGCACAGCAAGCCCACTCTGTATATCTCCATCAGCCCTGCTAGCTCTTGTGGACCATTTGGCGACCACTGAATAAGCACTTCTACTTCACTGTCATGGTCGAAAACACTAACATTGCCACGTGCTGCCCAAGGTGGTTATAAAAAAAGGTTTTCCAGAGTGACGATGGCATATGGAGCTGGACTAATGCAGTCCACACCAGCAATAGCAGCAGATGTCTTGATTCACAATCTTACTCTGCTTGGTGCCACATGTCTTGTAGCAATAAGTTAAGGTGGAGACAAGTGTTGAGCACAATAAGTGTTTCACCTAGAATATATTCTAGAACAGTAAAAAGGCTCGTGCTCTGTGTAGAACCAAGCCAGTGGGAGCCTTGTAAAAACATGCACTGTTTCAATTTTTCACTGCCTTTTAAAAAGTCTCGCTTTTACATCCAGTTTGCATCCTGTTTCTTCAGCTAACCTCATAGGCAGGTGAAGTGATTGGCAACCAAGAAATAGTGCAACCCACTTGCGGCTACCCCCAGAGAATAAGTGCAACCTTTCCTTTGATTTTATGCCTTTCTCGCACCCTGTTCAGCAGAAATATTTTGCCACTATGATTATGGCTGCTCCCCTTGTTGGCTTCAAATTTGCATCAGGCTGCATATATTGTACATACTTAGCTCATCACGGGCCACACTGTGAGCGAGGGGGAGAGTTACCTAAAGCTTAGCTATCTTGGTGTGCTTACCCACTAGGGTCAGCGGGTCTCACATTTGCAGCCCTTCCTCTGCTTGCACTTTTTCCTCCAAAACTCGACTTGATTAGCGGCCCACGAATCTTCTATCCTCCGCACCGTAATGAAATCGTGTGGTCAATTTTTTAATCATGTAGGGTAAGTCTAAGTACTTGAGTTTTACTGTGTTCCATAACAAAAGGAATGTGGAATCTAATCCCCATCGCTGTGATCCCGTGTTCACCGGCACAATGCCATAGACACACTGATTCAGTGCAGTGGGCACAGCCACAGAATTTTGACAATAGCACTGGCACCCACGTCTTTGCATTTTTTTTTTTTATCCCGGCCTCGGCGGCGGCATTTCGATGGAGGCGAAATGCAAAAAGTGCCTGTGTACTTGGATTTAGCTTTACTTTAAAGAACCACAGGTGGTCCAAATTTCCGGAGTCCCTCACTACAGCATGCCTCATAATCAGATCGTGGTTTCGGCACGTAAAACCCCATATGTATTTTTTTTTTGCATTTTTTGTCTCTCCATTACTTTACAACGCAGCTTTTGCAAGGGTGCGACACGAGGGCTTAACTCTCGGTGACGGCATTGACATGTGTAAGTTCGCCCCTGCTGTACTGACGCGATTACATGACTGGTGCAGCGCGGTAAAACTGCGCGTCGCATCATTCGTGCGCCCAAGGAAAGCAGCAAGCATTCGCCTTTTTTCTCTTTTTTTTTTTCGCTAGCGGATGAAAAATCCTCGAGTACGCTGTGGCCGCGCGAAACACGGCGCAGGTCCTCGCGCTGCATGCGCTGCCAGCCATAACGGCAATCGAGGCGGTGTATTGAATCGCGGTTTTCCTGGATTGCCTTTGTTGCCATCTCTCCACACGCCCACTGTCGCTCGAACGCATCGCCACTCGTATTTGCGGGGCGATTTGCAGGCCGCCTTTTCATGTATGCCTGCCTGTAACGAACGACCTTGGGGATCGCGCTCGGGAGGTAGGCGCGTGGTGCACATGGCAGAACCGCGTGCGTGCGCCAGTCTTTTAGAGCCGGAGGTGACCGAGGCGCTGGAGCACGTGGCGTGACCGGAACGGGCGTGCATCTCAATAGGCGTGCAGAGACGCTCGGTGATCCAGACACTGTAGCCATCCTTTTGTCAAATCAATCCTTTCGGCAGTCACACTCGCGTCAGCTGTGTGACGCCTTCGTTACCATTAGTGCCGGCCAGCTGTTGTAAGTATTAAAGCAGGCATAAGAAGCGCGCAGTTGTAAGTATATTTCGCTTGTGTGCGTCTTCCTTGCGTCTATACGTATACGGCACTTTGATTGCGCTAAAGTACTTATAATGGTCATGCTGCACCTGTCAGCCCAACAAAAAATCATTGTAGGTCTCCGTGTCGGCAATGATAGCGAAGCGCAAAAGGATTGCGCGGTGGAATCGCCGTACGTATTGCATATCTTTAATGAACCTGCGCCTTCCGAAGCACGCCCCATGCACTCGGGCGCGTGCTTAGCCGCACAACATTGGCCGACCGTGCTGTGGGTCATGCGTGCTTTCTGTGCTGCTGGTGCCGTCATTGCGAAAGTCTGCTGCAGCTGCTACCCGCGGTGGTGATTCTGGTGTCTCGTGTATAGGGGCTACAGGTAGATTGACACCAGCAGTGGGCGAGGAAGTGTTTCAGCGAACACTTCCGAAAATGTTTAAAAATTGCCTGTGGCAGATAGCCAATTCTAGTCTATGAGTTGGTCTGCTCGAAGACGCGGACATTACTTGCACGCACGCACGCACGCACGCACACACACACACGCACGCACGCACGCACGCACGCACGCACGCACGCACGCACGCACACACACACACACACACACACACACACACACACACACACACACACACACACACACACAAATGACGTGCATCATTGACTAATGAAAAAAAAATTTCTCTGAGTTTTTAACTCATGAGCGCCGTTCGTTTCAAAAAGTGCAGGGATTTTGCAGCACCTTCTCCGCTGTCCGTGCCAACTTGGGGCTCGAAGGACAGACGTACAGGTGCGAGGCAGCATCTCAGCAAACGACGCATCACACGGGCGCAAGCGTCGTTGAAACCACGCTTACGTGCGCCTGATGTGTCTACGAAAGTGATGGGCCTATTTACGCCTCAGAAGCCGATCATACGTGCAGTTTAGACCGTCAAACTTAGGCACGCGATGCACATTAGTCGGCCAAAACATAACGTCTACACCGTGTCTGTACTTGGGCATTCATTTCGAGTGTCGAGTTGTGCCTTCACCACAGAAAATGAGCTGCACAATTTCCCACCTTCTCGTTCACCGCTGTGAACTGTTTCCAAGTGGTGCAGGCGAATCGGAAGGACCTGCAGTTGTTCTTGCTTGTTCACAATCATTCTATCTGCAACAAGCAGAAAACTGCAGGGCGTCGAAGTAGTCTGCAAAACCTCACCATTCCTCTGTAAGGGCCCTTTGTTTTTCCGGTCTGTCGTCACCGCAACTCCGGTATTTCTATGAATTCGTGTTGACTTTTGTGCATAGTGTTTACGTTACAATAATCGCCGGTAGAAGCACAGGTCATTTGGTGTAGCAGTGACAAGAATCAAATAGCGCAATGCACAGGGCAGATAGCGCTCGCGTTGTTTCGTCTTGCTCCCTGTCCTATGTATCGCGCTATTAATATTAACGAGACGGTGGCAGGTCTTGTTGTGAAACTTAATAAGAGGTACAAAATGAAGATTGTACAGGTCTACGCCCCTACATCCAGTCATGATGACCAGGAAGTCGAAAGCTTCTATGAAGACGTGGAATCGGCGGTGGGGAGAGTGAAAACTAAATACACTATACTAATGGGCGACTTTAATGCCAAGGTAGGCAAGAAGCAGGCTGGAGACAAGGCAGTGGGGGAATATGGCATACGCACTAGGAATACCAGGGGAGAGTTATTAGTAGAGTTTGCGGAAAAGAATAATATGAGGATAATGAATACCTTCTTCCGCAAGCGGGATAGCCGAAAGTGGACGTGGAGGAGCCCGAACGGCGAGACTAGAAATGAAATAGACTTCATACTCTGCGCTAACCCTGGCATCATACAAGATGTGGACGTGCTCGGCAAGGTGCGCTGCAGTGACCACAGGATGGTAAGAAATCGAATTAGCCTATACCTGAGGAGGGAACGGAAGAAACTGGTACATAAGAAGCCGATCAATGAGTTAGCGGTAAGAGGGAAAATAGAGGAATTCCAGATCAAGCTACAGAACAGGTATTCAGCTTTAACTCAGGAATAGGAACTTAGTGTTGAAGCAATGAACGACAATCTTGTGGGCATCATTAAGGAGTGTGCAATGGAAGTCGGTGGTAACTCCGTTAGGCAGGATACCAGCAAACTATCGCAGGAGACGAAAGATCTGATCAAGAAACGCCAATGTATAAAAGCATCTAACCCTACAGCTAGAATAGAACTGGCAGAACTTTCGAAGTTAATCAACAAGCGTAAGACAGCTGACATAAGGAAGTATAATATGGATAGAATTGAACATGCTCTCAGGAGCGGAGGAAGCCTAAAAACAGTGAAGAAGAAACTAGGAATTGGCAAGAATCAGATGTATGCGTTAAGAGACAAAGCCGGCAATATCATTACTAATATGGATGAGATAGTTCAAGTGGCTGAGGAGTTCTATAGAGATTTATACAGTACCAGTGGCACCCACGACGATAATGGAAGAGAAAATAGTCTAGAGGAATTCGAAATCCCGAAGGTAACGCCGGAAGAAGTAAAGAAAGCCTTAGGAGATATGCAAAGGGGGAAGGCAGCTGGGGAGGATCAGGTAACAACAGATTTGTTGAAGGATGGTGGACAGATTGTTCTAGAGAAACTGGCCACCCTGTATACGCAATGCCTCATGACCTCGAGCGTACCGGAATCTTGGAAGAACGCTAACATAATCCTAATCCATAAGAAAGGGGACGCCAAAGACTTGAAAAATTATAGACCAATCAGCTTACTGTCCGTTGCCTACAAAGTATTTACTAAGGTAATTGCAAATAGAATCAGGAACACCTTAGACTTCTGTCAACCAAAGGACCAGGCAGGATTCCGTAAAGGCTACTCAACAATAGACCATATTCACACTGTCAATCAAGTGATAGAGAAATGTGCAGAATATAACCAACCCTTATATATAGCTTTCATTGATTACGAGAAAGCGTTTGATTCAGTCGAAACCTCAGCAGTCATGGAGGCATTACGGAATCAGGGTGTAGATGAGCCATATGTAAAAATACTGGAATATATCCATAGCGGCTCCACAGCCACCGTATTCCTCCATAAAGCAAGCAACAAAATCCCAATAAAGAAAGGCGTCAGGCAGGGAGATACGATATCTCCAATGCTATTCACAGCGTGTTTACAGGAGGTATTCAGAGACCTGGAGTGGGAAGAATTGGGGATAAAAGTTAATGGAGAATACCTTAGTAACTTGCGATTCGCTGATGATATTGCCTTGCTTAGTAACTCAGGGGACCAATTGCAATGCATGCTCACTGACCTGGAGAGGCAAAGCAGAAGAGTGGGTCTAAAAATTAATATGCAGAAAACTAAAGTAATGCTTAACAGTCTCGGGAGAGAACAGCAATTTACAATAGGCAGCGAGGCACTGGAAGTCGTAAGGGAATACATCTACTTAGGGCAGGTAGTGACGGCGGATCCGGATCATGAGACGGAAATAATCAGAAGAATAAGAATGGGCTGGAGTGCGTTTGGCAGGCATTCCCAAATCATGAACAGCAGGTTGCCGTTATCCCTCAAGAGAAAAGTATATAATAGTCTATATATATATTATTATATATATATAATAGTATATATAAGAGTCTTACCAGTACTCACCTACGGGGCAGAAACCTGGAGGCTTACGAAAAGGGTTCTACTCAAATTGAGGACGACACAACGAGCTATGGAAAGAAGAATGATAGGTGTAACGTTAAGGGATAAGAAAAGAGCAGATTGGGTGAGGGAACAAACGCGAGTTAATGACATCTTAGTTGAAATCAAGAAAAAGAAATGGGCATGGGCAGGACATGTAATGAGGAGGGAAGATAACCGATGGCCATTAAGGGTTACGGACTGGATCCCAAGGGAAGGGAAGCGTAGCAGGGGGCGGCAGAAAGTTAGGTGGGCGGATGAGATTAAGAAGTTTGCAGGGACGGCATGGCCACAATTAGTACATGACCGGGGTTGTTGGAGAAGTATGGGAGAGGCCTTTGCCCTGCAGTGGGCGTAACCAGGCTGATGATGATGATGATGATGATGATTAATTTTTGTCCTTGACAATGTTTACGTTTTAAGATTTGCCTCAAAAGACGACTCGTGCAAGTTGGCGTGTACGCTTATTTTAATAAAAGTGAGACGCACGTTACGAACTGCGCGTTTGAAAATCCACTCCATTTTTTTTTCTGTTCTCTGTGATCGCAACCACGCAACATTAATTGCTATATTATCGGATGGCACGCTCTGCTAATTTTCTTCTGCGTTTGAACTGAACAAGTTGGTTGAAGAATTAACTGCTACTGGACCACTAATGAATTACTCGGTAGTTAATCGATCAAATCGTCAAGCCCTGAAAAAAGTAGGCCTTTCATGGCAGGTTTTCAAGCAGGGTTCAAGCAAAAACAATCCGAGGCAGGTGCTTACAAATTATTTATGTAGGAACTCGTTGGGGAGCTTGTGCCGAAAAGTTGTGCAAATGTTGACGTAACTTTTTTTGTTAACTGACATGCGTTTAATTTTTACATGCATGCAGATCAACTCTTTCTCAGTACAAATATACTACTCAGTATAATCTCCATCACAAGAGGTGTATTCGCGCCAACGTCGAGCCAATCCGCGAATGATCCGTGAAAAAATTTAGGTGTACACGAATCAATTTGTACACTCGCTGATGACGATTCGTGTTACAGGTCACAGTTGACGGTATCCCACTACGAGGTTTGTCTTCCGCGCTCGTTTCCCCTTCATTAAAGTTTTTCATCCATCTCCGCAGTTACTTTTGTCGGCGTCATCTCCGTAAACAATCAGTAGCCCTCTGTAAATGTCGGACAGCCAGCACCCATCCTTTGTCAAAACTCAGTGCTGGCCCTTTGCTTCTGCTTGGACTCCATCAGTTGCCTGCAATGTAAAAGAAAGGTTATTATGGGATATTCTAGAGGAACATTTACTCTACAAACACTTAGAATATGAAAAACATATGTCAGTTAATGAAAAAAGTGATGCCAACTTTTGCATTACTTTTGGTACAACGCATAACAAACACATTTTACAGTTGTGACTCCGAACAGATCAAATATAAATGCCTCATAGAGCGCGTAGGAACCTCGCAACATTTACGAAGAACAGGAGATGAATCGAAATGGCACATATCGTACGGCAATGATAATGTGTGACACCACCGCATCGAACGAGGCACGAAGCACAAAATGCATGAGGTTGGAAAGAAAATTTAACATAACTACGAAGGCTTCAAATTTTTGAGACTCGGAACGATGTTGGCAGTGACTAAAACGTACACCAGGTGTTTTCCTTTATTTTTTTTTTACCTGCACCACATTCTTGAAAGTTGTCTGTTGTAGATAGCACAATTCTAACCGTTGAGCTAAATTACCCGATGAGGGGGCCATTATTTCTACGAGAAATCAAATTCTGAATTGAATAAGTGACATATTTACGCTGAATTAACTTCTTATTTGTTATTGCAATATCAATTATTTCGACGCTCCAGATGCGTTTTTGCCGTCGCCGTGATATTCCTTATAAAGTACAAGGGCGATAACACCGACGCCGCGCGTCGTATGCTGTGTGTGCGAGGGAAAGCACGCGAGGGAAGCCGACGATCGCGGCCTAATCTGCCAATTAGTAGACAGCTATACGAAGTAAGGATAGTAGTTTGATTGGCCGTGTAAACTTGTAAACATTGGCTTACTAACTAAATTAACAATGATATAATAATGTGTAAGCGCGAGTGAACGAAAACGTAGAAAGGAAAAGACACAAAGGCGAGCGTTCTCAAAATCTGGAAAAGAATACGTCAGCAAATGCCTCTAGTTCAGTGTTAAATGCAGAATAATTCTCTTTTTTGTAATCTCAAATTATCTTATGATGTTTCAGTGGACGAGGTGAACGTGACGGTATAATGAAGTTGATAACTGAATGGTCGCTTTGTCCAGGTAGAAGTGTGAGAGATGAAACGTAATCAGGGAGTTGTTAGCACAAGGTCCAGTAAATTGGCAGTGGATGCTGTAACGCGAGTTGGTTCTTTCACAAGTTGATAAAGGTTGAACGTTGAACACAAGTCGATGAAGCCTAATGATTCTGAAGAAAAAGCAATAGCAGCAGGGTAGGCTTCCGTCCTTGACATGGCAGGGAAACTAAAATTGCCCAAAAGAAAAATTGGTACGTTTGGGAACCTGAGAAGAATTTTGTTAAGACAATCCTGAAGATCATCACGAAAACTGCTTGCTGATCGGGGTGGTCGGTAACACAGACAAAAAACGGTCTCTTTATGGTTTATCTTAATACACTTGCACAAGAATTCTAATTGGTGCACCGAAGGGCGTATCAATGTGCAATATATATATATATATATAGCTTTTAGCCGTGGAATCTTCCCATAGATAGTTCAGTCGCCAACTAGATGACAAGCTAAATCATTGAGGCGGCAGAGATGAATCGCCTGAGGTTTAAATGCTTCAGTGCGGCTTCGATTGGATTGTCACAAAAAGAGCCAAATTATCTATGGCAAGATCCACGGCAAAAAAAAACAAGCATTTCTGGGCATGCACTGCGTATAGATATGTCCTTCGATGCGCGCCGCACGTGTCACCGTTTTCATATTCTTGAGGATTCCTTACTGTTTTCTTCTTTCCCGTTTTATAAGCAACTGGATGCACGTCGTACATTGTCTATGTATAGAACTCCACACTTTTCGCCAATAAAGTTCAGTTGAAAGTTTTCCCTTGTGTCCCCGTCTTGCATCTGCAGGCACTGTAGTTTGTACGCGAAAGCCTGCCGTTATGAGAACTTCGACGTCAATGTACTTTGCCGCAGCCTGGGCACTGATTGAATTTTGCAACCAAAGTAGCTAAAGAAGAAGCATGCTTCACAACTCACAACGAATATTGGTGTACGAAAACGAAGCAGACCGAGAACAATGAGTACTGTAGGAGGCAGCACAAAATGCACAGAGATATAAGACTTGGTTTGAAGCGACAACAGAAAAAAAAAAATGTATCACCGCAAGCAAGTGCCGTCTACTGCCCATAATTAAAGAAAGCTATGGTCTGTTATAAACTCGATTATTCAACTTTCCGATTCAAGGCGAATACTGCCGATGCTTGATGACAACGCAGATGCAAGTCAGCTGGCGAATAAATTCGATGAATATTTTTGTATCAGTGGAATAAACCTCGCAAACGATATGGATAAACATAGAGCGATTTATCTCCCCTCTTGGCATGAATCCAGTTTTGGTTACAATGATATAACATGCCACGAAGTCGTAGACGCTGAGAGACAGCTTGACTCTAGTAAATCTTAAGAACGATGTTGAGATGCCTACATTGACATCGCTTTTTAACGAGGGACTTCACACGGCAATGTACCCAGATCTGTTAATTAAAGGTTGCAAAGGTAGTATTGGTCGATATACAAGAAAGATGATCCAAATTACTTTGATAATTACCGACCTGTTTCAGTTCTTTGATACGTTCATGTACTCTTTGGCAAACTTTTTGCTAGTCCTTTAATGTTCTTTTTAAAAAATAGTACAGTATCACCCAATCGACATGGTTTTCAGTGGGCACGGTCAACTTCTACTGCGGTACTCTCCGTCTCCGAAATTATTAATGGTGTTCTTAATGACAATAACATTGCCGTAAGTGTTCTTTTAGATATAAAAAGTTCAAGGGACACTTAGTTATCCCTATACGTGGATAAATGCGAAATCATTGCGACCACTGCGTGATGCTTAGACATTATGCCACAACGAAAGGTCGTGGGTTCGAGTGGCGTAACTCTACCCTATTTTACTGTGGCTTAATTAACGTCGCCTTGATTAACACCATAAATCGTGGGTTCGAGTGCCTTAAATAACTATATCCTAAATAACTGTGGCTTAATTAACTTCACTTTAACACCGAAAATCGTGGGTACTAATGCCGTAATTAACTGTATTAATTAACATCGTCTTAATTAACATAAAAGATCGTGAGTTCGATTCCCACCGAAAGTCGAGCGTTAGACACCCACCAAAGGTTGTGGGTTCGAGTACCCGTAACTATATCTTAATTAAGTGTGCATTACTTAACCTCGCCTTAGCACCAATGGTCGTGGGTCCGAATGTCCTAATTAACAATGCATTAACTGTCCTAATTCGCCTTAACTAACATCAAAGATCATGAGTTCGGCTCCCACCAAAGGATGTGGGTTTGAGTGCCGTAACTATATCTTACTTAACTATGCATTAATTAACATCAAAGGCCATGAGTTAGACTCCAACCAAAGGTCGTGGGTTCGACTACCTTAATTAGCTCTATCTTAATGAATTGTGCCTTCATTAACTTCGCCTCAATTAACACCAAAGGTCATGAGTTCGACTCCCACCGAAGGTCAATGGTCCGACTCCCACCAAAGGTCGTGGATCTAGTGCATTAATTAACTATATCCTAATTAACACCAATGGTCATGGGTTCGACTCCAACCAAAGGTCGTGAATTCTAGTGCCTTAATTAACTATATCTTAACCCCAATGGTCATGGGTTCGACTCCAACCAAAGGTCGTGGATTCGAGTGCCTTAACTATACCTTAAATATCTGTCTTAACTTCGCCTTAATTAACATCAAAGGTCGTGAGTTTGACACCCACCGAAGGTCGAGGGTTCGACTCCCGCGAAAGGTTGTGGGTTCGAGTGCACTAATTAACTATATTGTCACGGCGTGGGTTCGTAGGTCGTTGGTTCGTAGCCTTTTTGTACTATCTTGTGGTCACGCCGCGAACGCCAGATTTCCCGCCTCATGAGCCATTTAATGTTTTCGCATTAAAAAAGACTTCGATACCGTTGACCACGGTATAATAACCTTTAAAAACGTATGGGTTCAGGGGAATTGCATCAGAGTTTACACAGCTAATTAAGCGGACGTTCTCAGTTCACATGCGTAGGGAGTCAGACTGTTTTACCTGCGTGTATGGAAGCACCTCATAGTGTTGGGGCCCCCTTCTTTTCTCTTTATTTATCAATTATCTATTTCTGTGACTACATAGGGTGAATGATACCATGTACGGTGATGATACTGGCTTAATTATTGCTGCTGAATCGCATATACAAGCATAGAAAATTATATACCATGAATTTAAATATGTTAGTGACTAGTTTGTATCAAATTGCCTTTAATTGAATGTTGGTAAAAGAAACTATGTTTTCAAGTCCCCGTATAAAAACACTAGTCAATTATTCTGCAAGCTTTGGCTTAACAATCAGGAACCGGGAGCCTACGTACTAGGTTAGGTACGTAGTATTATTTAATTAGGCGTAGAACTAGGTAGTGAATTTAACTGCAAATTTTATAGATGCATTATATACAAAATTATCGTACTCTTATTTCTTCCTTGCAAAAACACGCCGGTATTCTAGCTCATATATACTTATAACGTTGTACTTTAACTTCTTTCACTCGCCCTTGGTTATGCTGTACTGAATCCTGAGAGTTTACTTATAAATCTTACAGCGACCCTGTCATAAAATTGCAGAAGAGAGCTCTAAGAATAAAAATTTTGCACCCCCAAGTAGCCCATCAGGGCCCCTGTTTATGAAAAGTAAAATAATGCCCTTTTTAGAACTCAAAAAACCACCGCCTCGTGAATACTATGGAGTCTTACTAAGGAGTCTTACCATGGTCTTACTTCTCACCTAATATTGTTTAGTTTAGCCAGAACAAACACGAGATCTACCTCTCGGGATAATTCTAATCTCTAAGGAAGAGGAGTAATGTTGCTTGCTGCAGGGGGATCTAGCCTCGCTCAAGTTGCCGGCAGTCGCTCCGACCGAGCGCCACTTATCAAACGCGGTGCGGTGTGAAGCCCATCACAGTTCATCTGTTAACATACCAGCACTCGGTAACACAAGGAACTTGACACGGAGCGTAATACGTTGCGCGTTATCCAAACCACGTCGACCCACACAGCCCATCATTCGCAAACCGATCTCATGTCCCGGAAGAACTTTAAGGGGAGCCAATGAGGTTATATACATTGGGAGGAGCCGAAGCAGCTCTCTGTTGAATATCCAATGTCCTCTCGGGAACAAACTGTTACTTGCGCTTGAGTGTGGGAGCATCTTGCGCTTCAGTCCATCTATTATACGACGAGAGCCGTAGACGGCTCATGGGACGAAAAATCCTATGTGCGGCGTTATGGCACCAACATTCATGAGGAGTCGAACCCACGACCTTTGGTGGAAGTAGAACCCATTTGGAGATATGGGCGAACCGGCCATATCTCCAAGTTGGATTCCAATTGTCATCGCGAACGTCGAGAGTCGAACCCTCAACTCTTGGTGAGAGTCCATATGGGAGTCGAACCCACTTGGATTGGATTGGATTGGAGCCAACTTTATTTGTGCCTGCAGCTGGGCGCTCGCGCGCCCCGACGAGGGGCTACGTCATCTACGAAGCTGCCGTTACTCGGCGCCGGTTTCCGCTCGCCGTTGTCGGTTCGCTGGGTCCCTGCCTTTCGAGCGCCCCGAGGACCTGCTGGACGGCCCAGAGCTGTTCGTCTTGGCCGTAGCTCTTCGCAGCTGCCTCGAGCCGCGGTGGGATTGTTCTTGATCTTGCTTCTCGATATTTAACGCAGTCCCACAAATGTGCGTGTAATCTGCCATCTCCCTCCGGCAGACTCTGCACTACGACCTACTGTATAAAGACAGTAGGTCGTGCTCTGCACTTATCGGTCGAGTATGTCTCGGGGTACATGCGATGCATCGGTCCCGGGCTCGGTAGCGATCCGGTCTGGAGCTGTCTCAGTAGTACCGCCTCCGCTCGACTCAGCCTCGGGTGCGGGGGTGGGACAGCCCTGTGAGCCAGGCGGTAGGCCTTCGTGATTTCGTTGTAGTCCGTCATGCGGTGCTTGGCTCCGAACCCCGTCGGACGGTCTGTCGCCGGGGAGCGGTTGGTTAGCGCTCGCGCCGCTGCGTGTGCCGTCTCCATTGTGGTTTTCATTGCGTTCCGGCGCGTCGCCCGCGTGCGCCGGGAACCACTTGAGTCTAACTTTTCTGTCTTGTAGTTTGAGCGTGTGCCGTCTCATTGTGGTTCTCATTGCGTTCCGACGCGTCGCCCGCGTGCGCCGGGAACCACTTGAGTCTAACTTTTCTGTCTTGTAGTTTGACCGCTCGCAGTACGCGCTCGGCCTCCCTGCAGATTTGGCCTTTGGCGAAGTTTCGCACCGCCTGTCTCGAGTCACTCAGCACCGTGTGGCAGTCAGCGTCGGCGATGGCCAGGGCGATGGCTACCTCCTCCGCTTGTTCCGCTCCGGCGCTTCTCACGCTCGCTGCCGTCCTCGTGGCGCCGAGTTGGATTCCAAATGTCATTGTGAAAGTCGAGAGTCGAAGCACTCACCCCTGGTGGGGTGCGAACCCACACCTTTGGTGGGAGAAAACAAGTAAAAGGAAGTAACGCATTAGAATGACAATATCAAGTAATTTAATGAATGTCTCGTGAGCGCACAGGCTTCGCTTTCAGCCCCTTTGGCGTATGCTAAAGGGACTCTACGTTCTGCGTCAAGTTCAGAGCACTTTAGTAAGTAACAGTAAATGTCGCCAAGAGGCTGACAATGCACACACAATGATGACATGTTAACTCCTGTCTTCAGTAACAGAATATTCAAGCAGCAATAAAGAAGCACTTCTTATTTCATTCGAACTAATGTGTTTTGGGTTCTGTTGCGTTTCGCCTGCGACACGTGGTTTTGCCGGCGCGACTGCGGCGGGGCGGCAGACATTTTGGCCCGATCGTCGTCGCCGCAACACTCATCGCCAGGTGTTTCCAGGCGCGACTGCGGCGATGCGACCGCCTAGGGATCATCCTCGCATTCCAGTCATTGTGCCCGAAACAGGCGATGCCAAAGCAGGGATCTCATTCCAGTCATTGTGCCCGAAACAGGCGATGCCAAAGCAGGGATCTCGTTCCAGTCATTGTGCCCGAAACAGGCGATGCCAAAGCAGGGACCATCCTCTCATTACAGTCATTGTGTCCGACCGGCAGCGCCACGACAGGGTGCTACGAGATCGTGCTCGACATGGTGCTACGGCATCGCTACGACAGTGTGCGTCACCATTAGCCCATTGTACATTCACGTGCTCGTCTTTTGAGGGGTTCCTTCTTGCCCTCAACTGCGAGAGTATAAAAACAGCTGCCCCCGGACGCCAAAAGGAGGGCTCCGATTTCTTCTGTTGAGTGAAGTGCTCTCCCGTCTCTCTACTTCGGTCAACCTGACCGCCAACTCTTTGCGATGTTAAAATAAACAAGTTGTTTCGTTGTTACCAGTCGACTCATGCTTTGCCGGGACCTTCGGATGCTTCCAGTTGTACCCCAGGCCGCCAGGCCAACGCTACCCTTGGGGCTTGCGACCCAGGTACAACCACGGGCGTCAGCGCCGAATTCCCAACAGATCGTACCAGCGGTCGGATCCAAACATCTGGTTGGCAGCGGTGAGATCGCCTACGACTTCAAACAACTGTCTGCCAGCGGTGAGATCGCGACAACGGAGGCCAGCAGCAAAGAGATGCAGTTGACTGTATGCTGAGCAGCTCAACGACGATCCGGGAGCAGTGCAACGAGCCCTGTGTGACGACTGGTTGCCTGCAGCGGAACGACTGCGCGGAATTCCTGCCTGCGAGGTTTGGTGAGTGCGGGACTTTCTTCTTCTGAGCTTTGCCAGGCTTTTTGTTAGTGTCAGAAACAGAGCTGGTAATTGTGGTTGTCGTTGCTGCCGGGTTAGTTTGCGGCAAGACAATAGTAAGCAGTAGAGAAAGCAGCATTCAGAGCAGCCATGGATTTGAAGTCGTTGCGCAAACCGAAATTGTTGGAGCTTGCAAGAGAGTTGGGTCTGGATGTCTCAGACAAACTAAGAAAACCTGAACTGCTAAAGGCTATTCTTGAGTTAGAGGCTGAGGATGACGAGCTGTCGGAATGCCTTGAGACTATTGAAGAGAGGGAGACTGCAAAAGAAAAAGAAGAGCGTGAACGTAAAGAACAGAAAGAGCGAGAGCAACAAGAGCGTGACCGTCAACACGCTTTGGAAATGAAGCGTCTTGAGGTAGAGATGGAACGCGCTCGTAATGGAAGTCAGGCACACGGTGCAGGAGAACGCGTATTGTTCAAAATGACTGACCTGATGCGGCCGTTTAAGCTTGGAGAGGACATTGGTTTGTTCCTGGTTAACTTTGAGCGAACGTGCGAGAAGCAGGGGTTCTCTCGGGAAACGTGGCCACAGCGCTTGCTCACTTTGTTACCCGGCGAGGCGGCCGACGTAGTCGCTCGCTTGGATAGAGAGGAGGCAGAGGATTTCGACACAGTGAAATCGAGTCTTCTAAAAAAGTACCGGCTGTCTGCGGAGGCGTTCCGTCGGAAGTTTCGGGAAAATGAGAAAGGCAGAAGTGAGTCATATACAGAGTTTGCGTATAGGCTTATGTCGAACATGCAGGAGTGGCTCAAAGAAGAGAAAGCGTTTGGTGACCACGATAAAGTTCTGCAGTGTTTCGGGCTAGAACAGTTTTATAGTCGGTTACCTGAGAACGTGCGATACTGGGTCTTGGATAGGCCAGACGTGAGTACGGTGGCTAGAGCCGCTGAGCTAGCCGAGGAGTTTGTGACGCGTCGAGCTCGCGGAGCTAAGGACGGTCAAAAGGGTGAATTTGGCTTGAAGTTTGAGAGGCCGAAGTTCACACCCATGAGAGCAAAGAGGGACACGCGTAGTGAGGATGCGAGTGAAAGCAGTCCGACCAAACGTAAAGAGACGGCGGCAGCCAAACGCAGAAAGCGGTTCGAGATGAGGCGAGCGCGCTTGTGTTATACGTGCCAGAAGCCGGGTCACTTTTCGGCGCAGTGTCCGGAAACAACACCAAAAGTTGTGTTTTTTTCAATAGGCAGCACTGACGAGAACATGAAGCTTCTCGAGCCTTACATGCGAGACCTCCTCGTGAACGGGAAAGAGTGCCGAGTGCTTCGCGATTCCGCAGCTACGATGGATGTAGTTCACCCGTCTTACGTAGAACCCCATATGTTCACGGGCGAGTGCGCGTGGATCAAGCAAGCCGTGGAAGCTCATAGCGTGTGTCTGCCGGTAGCAAAGGTGCTTATCGAAGGACCTTTCGGAGCGCTTGAGACGGAGGCGGCAGTGTCATCTATGCTGCCACCCCAGTACCCATACCTATTTTCAAACAGGTCCGATCACCTCCTGCGCGAGAAGGGGCTTTTGTTTGGTGAAGCTAGTGTTCAGGCCTTAACCAGATCGAAGGTTCGGGAGCTCGCTGCAAAGGCGGTAGTTGCGGGGCCGACGTTATCAACCAACGAAAAAGGGTCAGAGGCGCAGCAAGCTGATATTCAGAGCACGCCCGAACTGAATAAACTTGAGTCTGTAACGTTAAAGGCGCCAGATACTGGAGAGGAAACGCCCGACACGGGAAAGTTAGAAGAGCTATCTACTGATTTGCTCATCGCGCCTACGTCAGACGGACTTGATAGGTTGCTAAAAGTCAGCCGGTCGGCTTTGATAGCCGAGCAAAAAAGGATGGCAGCCTGGAAAACGTGCGCTGCAATGTCAAAGAAGGTATCGCCAGGAAAACTGCGCGTTTTGTGGAAAGAGGTGGAGTCCTGTACCGGAAGTATCTAGACCGCAGAGGAGTGGAGTTCGATCAGCTGATCGTGCCTCAATGCTATCGTCAGGATCTGTTGCGCTTGTCACACGGGGGTTCGTGGTCCGGACACCTAGGAGTTAAGAAAACTAAGGACCGTCTCTTGCAAGAGTACTATTGGCCAGGGTGTTTTCGGGACGCAGACCATTTCGTGAGGACATGTGACACTTGTCAGCGGGTGGGCAAACCAGGGGACAAATCGAGGGCGCCGTTGAAATTGGTACCTATCATTACGGAGCCTTTTAGACGGCTCGTTATTGATACTGTGGGACCTCTGCCGGTAACAGCCACGGGGTACAGACACATTTTGACTGTGATCTGCCCAGCGACAAAGTTCCCTGAAGCAGTGCCGCTTAAAGAACTCAGCTCAGTTGAGATAGTCAATGCACTACTGTCCATATTTGCGCGAGTTGGTTTTCCTGCGGAAATCCAATCAGATCAGGGCACAGTGTTTACTAGCGCTTTGACGACAACTTTTCTCGAAAGGTGTGGGGTAAAGCTGCTACACAGCTCAGTGTACCACCCACAGTCGAATTCCGTTGAGAAGCTCCACTCCGTCATGAAGCGCGTGTTGAGAGCGTTGTGTTTTGAACATCGAACTGACTGGGAGCTGTGTCTGCCTGGGGTGATGTTTGCTTTAAGGACCGCGCCGCATGCGGCTACGGGGTTTTCGCCAGCTGAACTGGTGTACGGTCGCTCGCTTCGATCTCCGCTTCGCATGCTTCGAGAATCATGGGAAGGTAGGGGCGACGACCCAGTCGTGGTGGAGTACGTACTTAAGCTCCTCGAACGCTTAAGAAGGGCACAGGAGTTGTCAGGGGAAGCAATGACAAAGGCCCAGCAGAGGGCCAAGGTTTATTATGATCGGACAGCCAGGGCCCGTCGTTTTGAGGTGGGCGATGAGGTCATGATATTGCGCACATCGCTAAACAACAAACTAGACGTGCAGTGGGAGGGCCCAGCGCGAATTGTTCAGAAACTGTCGGACGTTAACTACGTGGTAAGTCTGCCAGGAAAGCGGAAAGCACAGCAAGTTTACCACTGTAATCTGCTCAAACCTTATAGACAACGGGAAGCAGTGGTGTGCATGATGATAAACGTTCCTGAAGAGCTTCCAGTCGAGCTTCCGGGACTAGGCTCAGTGACGAACAGGGAAGACACCGGTCAAGTCATTAGTGACCTTATCAGTAAAGCACCGCTGTCGCCTGAGCAGAAAACCGAACTACACCAGCTATTACAAGAGTTTCAAGGTCTGTTCTCTGAGAGGCCTGATAGGACTTCGGTACTTACTCATGATATAGAACTTACCTCCCCAGAGCCAGTACGATCCAAGGCGTATCGGGTGTCACCCCGCCAGAGTGATATTATGGAGGCTGAGGTAAAGAAAATGCTACAGCTCGGTGTTATTGAGGCAGGTGAGAGTGATTATACCTCCCCTTTGATTTTAGTTGAGGTACCGGGCAAGGAACCTCGTCCTTGCGTCGACTACCGCAGGCTTAATTCCATCACTAAGGATCAAATTTATCCGATCCCTAACATCGAGGAGCGCCTTGAGAAAGTTAGTAGCGCTCAGTTTATTTCCACCCTAGATCTTGTCAGGGGTTATTGGCAGGTTCCACTTACAGAAAAGGCTAGTAGGTATGCGGCGTTCATTTCACCAATGGGAACATTCCGTCCTAAAGTGTTGAGTTTTGGTTTGAAGAACGCGCCATACTGTTTTTCAAGCCTCATGGATAAAGTGTTGCGGGGACAGCAAGAATTCGCTTTACCGTATCTAGACGACGTAGCGATATTCTCCGCATCCTGGTCTGAGCATATGGCACACTTGCGGGCAGTGCTAACCCGCCTGCGCGAAGCGGGCTTGACAGTCAAGGCTCCTAAGTGCCAGATAGCACAGGCCGAGGTTGTCTACCTCGGTCACGTGATTGGTCAGGGTCGTCGCCGCCCCTCTGAAATAAAAGTGGCCGCTGTGCGAGACTTTCCGCAACCGCGCACCAAGACCGATGTTCGGTCGTTCTTGGGTGTCGCCGGCTACTATCAGAGGTACATCCCTAGGTACTCTGATATCGCGGCTCCCCTGACGGATGCTCTAAGAAAGACAGAGCCTCAAACAGTCGTCTGGGACGAGACCAAGGAAAGAGCTTTTAGCGCCCTAAAGAGTGCCCTAACAAGCCAGCCTGTGCTACGATCGCCAGACTATACAAAAAGGGTTCATTGTTCAGAGCGATGCTAGTGAGCGAGGCATGGGCGTTGTACTGTGCCAACGGGAAAATGGAGAAGTAGAACACCCCGTCCTGTATGCTAGTCGTAAGCTGACCAGTCGTGAGCAGGCGTATAGCGCCACCGAGAAAGAGTGTGCATGTCTCGTGTGGGCCGTTCAGAAATTGTCATGCTATCTAGCCGGCTCGAGGTTTATCATTGAGACGGATCACTGCCCTCTCCAATGGCTGCAGATCATCTCTCCCAAAAATGGCCGCCTCCTGCGCTGGAGCCTCGCTTTACAACAATATTCCTTTGAGGTGCGTTACAAAAAGGGGAGTCTCAACGGTAACGCCGATGGCTTAAGTCGAAGCCCCTAACGTAGGAATCAGCCTCAAAATTGTTTGTTACTGATGTTTTCTTCCTGAGGCAGGATTTTATTTTTAACATATTGCTTTTGTTTAGTGTTTCAAAGTGATGATATGCTTTCTAGTGCAATTTTTCAATTTGTGGACGCGTTCTGAGTGATGCTAGACTACTGTAAGGAACTAGGCAGTGGTATAAAAAGGGGAAAGAGCCTGGCAGGGCTTAGTGAGGGTTGTGCCGTGCTTGCTGACTGAGCGGTTGAGTTTCAGCGTAGTTCAAACGCTTGCCGGGAACGAGAACAAAAATGTGAACTCTCCCGAAGTCACTTTGCAGTGTCCCGTGCTAACCTGAACAAGAGAACGAGGCCTTCTCTGTGCGCTGCGCTCAAGAAACGTCGAGGGACGCCCGACTTCGGTTATGAGCATCATCGAGCGACATCCCTCCGGACAGCGGATGCAGTCCCCTGTCCATCGGGATCTCCTTCCCCCGGCGGGGCGGTCTGTTGCGTTTCGCCTGCGACACGTGGTTTTGCCGGCGCGACTGCGGCGGGGCGGCAGACATTTTGGCCCGATCGTCGTCGCCGCAACACTCATCGCCAGGTGTTTCCAGGCGCGACTGCGGCGATGCGACCGCCTAGGGATCATCCTCGCATTCCAGTCATTGTGCCCGAAACAGGCGATGCCAAAGCAGGGATCTCATTCCAGTCATTGTGCCCGAAACAGGCGATGCCAAAGCAGGGATCTCGTTCCAGTCATTGTGCCCGAAACAGGCGATGCCAAAGCAGGGACCATCCTCTCATTACAGTCATTGTGTCCGACCGGCAGCGCCACGACAGGGTGCTACGAGATCGTGCTCGACATGGTGCTACGGCATCGCTACGACAGTGTGCGTCACCATTAGCCCATTGTACATTCACGTGCTCGTCTTTTGAGGGGTTCCTTCTTGCCCTCAACTGCGAGAGTATAAAAACAGCTGCCCCCGGACGCCAAAAGGAGGGCTCCGATTTCTTCTGTTGAGTGAAGTGCTCTCCCGTCTCTCTACTTCGGTCAACCTGACCGCCAACTCTTTGCGATGTTAAAATAAACAAGTTGTTTCGTTGTTACCAGTCGACTCATGCTTTGCCGGGACCTTCGGATGCTTCCAGTTGTACCCCAGGCCGCCAGGCCAACGCTACCCTTGGGGCTTGCGACCCAGGTACAACCACGGGCGTCAGCGCCGAATTCCCAACAGATCGTACCAGCGGTCGGATCCAAACAGTTCTCTCTCTCTCCCTCTCTCTTTTTTCTTTTTGCTGAGAGTACTTGTACTGATGTTTTTGTACAGGTTATTCAGCTGTACCTGATCTCTCTCTCTCTTGCAATATAATGTTTTAGTACGTTTACAATCTACTATTTTACTAGCCTTACTATTCTTAAAGTAAATTTTACTTTTTGCTCACATGCCCTTTTGCATTGTTTCTCTGTACCTATCAATTGGAAAGAGGACGGGAGGGGGGGGGGGCATAATTTTGAATGATACTCTGTGTATATCGTCAATTTTCTTTGTGTACGACCGTTGATGGATTCAGCACTAGTGTATGGCTATGGATCCTGTGAACTGTAGAAAAATATATGCACTATGTATGAAAGTTTGCACAAATTCATTTTAATTAAATCCAATTTAATCCCCTGTTGAGACGTACCATGTATACTCAGATGCTGTAGTTTTGCGAACGAAAAGCTGGCGAAAGCTGTCTGAGCGCAGGGCACTCCTCACGCGATGGTCGCATGATCCTGATTCTTCGGCGCTGCCTTGGGCGAGGTGGCGTCGTTGCGTGGTCTTGTAGCTCCAGTGGAGCCGGCTCCCAAAAAGAAGCGCAATAATGCAAGGTATTGTGGAAAAGCCTCGCTCTCAGGCGCGGGGGGGGGGGGGAGGCGCCGTGGAGGCTTTGCGAGGAAAAATGTCCCGCCTCCGGGCCTGACGTCATCATATGGGCCGGCCGGGAGGCTTCTGCAGGCCGGCCCTGTCCCGGCGGAGACCCCTGCTCTGAACGAACCAGACGTGCCTGCGTGTTTGCAGGGCACTCATGTTCCTGGGTCACCATTTTCCCCTCACGCAACCTCGCTGTCGTCTCGCCTTCAGAAATGTGCTAAAGAAAAGGGAGAGACATGGGACTTTGGGTCATTTTTTTTGCGTTCTTTATATTTTAAAAAAAAAGGCTCGAAAAGAGACAGGAGAAAGTTCTTTACAGCCGTGTCATCCGCCTCAGCTATAACTGAATGACTCATACTTTATTGAGAAGTGCGTCTAAAGGTGCAGATGGGTGTAAACAAAATATAGCCCCCTTGCTCCATCCTCTTTGTCTCTGGACCTCGAGCGTACTCTATTCTTGGAAAATGCATTGACATTTTTTTTCTGTCGGCTACCCGTAGGAAACACTGGGAGAAAACAACCCGCAGAACAACCTTGGCCACAGAACGGATTAATCTCGTTCGGCGAGGAAACGCTTTATACCTAAAACTCTTTTACGTTGGGGCTTTAGAAGGAGCTATAGTACACCTAGAGCTGCTTTGATTAATGCTGCCCTATCTCGGCGGCAGTGAGCCAATCGCGCTTTTTCTCAGTTGCAGATAACGAGCTACATAACTCGATGACACGAGCGAGAAGGGGATCAGAAAGACTTGATTTTTTTTTTGTTATCCACAACCGCATACGGAGAAACAGTCAGTAGAGCAGTAGAGCAAATTAACTACATTCATGCTTTATTATTATTATTATTATTATTATTATTATTATTATTATTATTATTATTATTATTATTATTATTATTATTATTAGATATAGAAACATACAAGCGCACAAAGGAAACAGGGAGGGAGTAAGCTGACAACTACCACCGAGAGGGGCACAACGCCTGCCTAGTAGTCTTTCGGGAGGAGGGAATCAAAAAAGAAGAGGAGAAGGTGATAGGAAACAAAGAAAGAAGAAAGAAAATAGGGAATAAACAAATGACAGAGACACGGACAACAGAAAGTAGGAACACGGAAAAAATGGCTATACACAGGAGACCAAATCAGTTTTCTGCGTGAAAGTTAGCAAGGCTCTATGGGCCTGGTCGCGTTGACCAGCACTCCCTTACGGAAAAAGGCAATCGTCAAGGGTCGTACACTTGAGTCCAACCAGTCCATAGTCCTTAATTAGCAGTGCATGTTGTGTGACGAATGCGGAACACTCCAATATAAGGTGTTCAAGTGTCTCAAAGGAGCCGCAGGACACGTACACGACGGACTGTCTATATTAATTATACATTTGTACATTTCAATTAAATATAATTTTCTCTATGCTTTATCTATAGCGTAAATATATTACATAAATTTACACTAGATAAAGCACAGAGAAAATTATATTTAATTGAAATGTACAAATGAAATAAAGGGGAATGAAAGAACACGAAAATATTCGCAAGTGAGAGCTGAACGTATTTCGCATTACGCTCGCGGTGGTTTACCACTCAAGCTACCCCGGCGGCCATTCTCCTGTGCGCTTTCTTGGGTACTCTTGTATGTGCAAAATTAGCGCTGAGAGCGTTAGCCAGCACCACTCAAGGCCAAGAAACGTCCTTCTAACCGCAGGCATTACGTACCACGTAACTGAACGAAGTACTGACACTGGCTATGCTATTGGACCGGTGGAGGCAACGGTCGAGGCGTGCTTCCAAGCCAAAATTCCCACAGCATTTTTGGCTTATCGCGTGCAACTTGCATGCTGCCACCAGCTTTAACCATGTTGTATAAACTTGCACGTGTACAGCATGTGTGCTGGAACGATGCGCGCTATCCGTATGCATTCACTTGTGTTCACTGTTCAGCGTACCGCCCATCCATTTGCCGGCCGTGCACGATGGTCCACATTCGACGATCTATCCGCAATGTCGGAACAGCTCAATTAATTTATACTGGCACTTCTCCGAGGTGATACACGGTGTCAACTCATGTGAACACATGCCGTCGCTTCGCGCTGACACTGCAGCACTTCCAGGCACACTGGTGGAGCCCAAGTTGCTATTGTTGCTCACGTGTGCGTTGCTTCAGAAGTATATCGTGATGGTAGCTGACCGTCGTTCCGGCCAGGCAAGCCCTACAGCATTGGATTTGCTTGGCTTGCGTCATGCTGGGCGCTCCACGGGTGCCATGGGGAAGAGGGGGGCCAGAAGACGCCGGGGAAACCCCGTGCGCGCTTGCGGGTGAAAGTGCTCGTCCTTGATCGGACGGGCTCTCCGCGGGGCGCCTCAATCGGGGGAGTTTCTTGGCCAGGCATCGTCACTGGGTACGTCACCTGCTGCGCAAACCGAAGCGTTTTGTGGTTTCGCCGATTGCAGCCCGCTCGCACGCACGCCGCGCCAACCAAGCCAAATAAAGTTGGTTCCAGGAAGCGGGCCGCGTGCCGCTCGCATCGCGCAACGTGCAGAAACGCGTGCATGCGCACGTACGCGCGTGACGTCAGCGGAGGCCGGTTTGGCAGCGTGCTGCGCAGTGTTGTTGCAAATGTCGCCTCAATGCAGCGCGTTTTGGTGCACGAGATGCGCGCGGGAGCAGCATTAATCATGCGGGCTTGTAGGCATGAGCGAGAAGGATAAGAAAATCCGAGGGGCTCGATTTCTTCTTCTTTTCTTTTTTAAAATATGTCGCCATGGTCGTGAGCGTTGCTGGATAACGCTCCCAGGGCTAGTCTTGTAAACGTACACAAACACACAAGAAAGCGAACGGGACGATGACCGCAGCGGTAGCTGAATTAGTTGAGCACCGCACGTGTAATGCGGAAGAAGCAAGTTCGGTTACCACCTGCAGCAAGTTATCTCTTCGTCCACTTTCGTTTCCATTTTGCTATTAATTCAGCGTTTCAATTAAACGTAACAGATAATTTATGGAATGATTTTTCTGGGTCGTATGTTTTCTTCACGTCTTTTTGTAGGCAGTGGGTTGAGGCTTACTACTCAGTCTGCGGTGCGATTGAAAGGACGCGATACAAAACGTACAACATTCAACATCGAACGCCGAAGTAGAGCCAACGGATGGGGCGAAGGCGACAATAAATTGAAATTGAATTAAAGATATAACGATTATTCTTTTGGGCAGAATATAAGCCTCTAAAGGGCAAAAATATTTTTTTTTTTTAGCGCGTGTGTGTGGACTATTCGCTTTCCGTGTACATACGCACAAGGAATGCCGTTGTAGCCAGCGTTCCGACGAACCTCTCGTCCAGATGTCGGCTCCAGCGACATCCCTTGTTCGACCACTGCTCATCACTTAAAGTCTTCCTGCGTACGTCTTGTTTGTCTTCCACTTCTAGTGACGCGCCTGTGTAAAAGGCGATTCATTCGCAAGTTCCTGCTCATCTGTAATGCGTTCGTTTAATTTGGGACTCTGGCCACAGTGCTCAGTTTTTGATCGGGACGACCGATTCACTGGCCAAGACGTCTCTTTGCGGTCCAGTCCTGCCTGTGTTGCCACTATACCAACACACATCGCTATGGCTATAATTCTGGAAGCGTGCAGTTCCGCAAGTGATATCAGTCCCTGCATTAACTGCTTCTTCCGATTTTCACTAAAGCAACGTTGTAGCGTCTCCTTCTACTTCTTTGTGTACGGTATTTGTGCGCTTCCCCCCTCAGTATTCAATATGCTTCTTATCAGTATCGGTAACTGCGTGCGATATCCATGAAGCAGCCAGTCATCTCAGGATTACGCGGAGGCTTAAAGCATACATTGCCAAAAAAACATTGCCGCATAAGCTCTCTAAAGTTTCATCTGCACAGGTCAGGTCTTTGTGCTCTTGTCATTAAGAAGAAACAATCAATTCACCACTTTTTCTTCTTTTTTTTTTCTTTTTAAATGACGCCGCTTCACTGTTTTGAAATTTCGGCAGGTCCTTTTCGCGGAAATGCCCTGGACTTGACAGTTTCTGTTCTCCTTTCTTTTGTAAACTCAACTCTGAGATTCGGCCGCAGAATTGTTTCCTCCGCCGTTCAAGATTTCCACATTGAATCCAACTAATTGCTCTGTGTTTTCGGGGTTTAAAAACCCCGCAAAAGCGCGGGATCAAATGCCGGCCACGGCGGCCGCATTCCGATGGGGGCGAAATGCATAAACGCCCGTGTACCGTGCATTGGGTGCAAGTTAACGAGCTCCAGGTGGTCAAAATTATTCCGAAGTATACCCAATATATACGGCGTGCCCCGTAGTCGTATCGTGGTTTTGCCACGTAAAACCTCAGAGTTTAATTCAGAAATTTTAAACCCCGCAAATCCGCTTTAAACTCGCTTTTTTATCATTACCGTTATATTTGTATAGCATTTAATTAACCACTTCACTAAAGCTTCGCTTCACATATATATTACAACATGTGCGTCGGATCTGTACTTCTTTTTCTGTGCTTTTCAATTATTTCTCCTGATTCATTTTCTTTCTAATGTGAAAGCGTCTAATGGCTCATTGAGCGAAAAGGCCGGTGCCTGTCGTCTGGACAAGCGAAATATGGTACCTAAATTCTCATTGGCTTTGACGCCACGCCACCAGCGCGCCTCGACGGAGTAGAGCGATCAGAAGCGCAGCTGCTGCCGCGATGGTGCACCAGGTGTAGCGTGAGGGCCTCGCTCTCGAAACACTGTGTTATCCTCGCGTTCCTTATCCGCGCAAGCTCTCGCTTGCGTTCTAATTTCGGCTCGGTAAACGCCATAAAGAAACGAATGTATAAAACAAAAACAGCCAGAATGAATTCGAAAGGAAAAGGTTGGCAGTAGTGAGTTTCGAATCTACGACTCCAGGCTCAGAAGCGGAGTGTCTTACCCACTGGGCTAAACCAGCGCGTACCTAGATAGCAGGCCTGTGCACTCTGCTTTATGTCGTCATGTTGTCATTTTGATTAAGTCACCCGATTCTTGACCGATCCCCCATGAGTAAGTATAAGCCATATATAGGTGTCTTCACGAAGAACACATTGCGAAAAATCCCGGAGCCGCAACGCGACATTCTGTTGCGATGTCATGTTACTCGAACTGGTGGGCGGACATTGGCAAATTCAACCCAGTATAATGTTAAACTCGCTATCAGGTCTTTGAGAGTGAGAAAGCGGAGGGAGGTGGCGAGTTCTCGGGTCGTGGTGGGGGCCGCACGGTACAGCCTTTTCGGTCCACATCCGGCCCAGAAGTCTCCAGTTGTCGACTCCTGCAATGGACGAACGCATTACGTGACATTCACGGTTACACGTCTCGTATTGTATGGGGACGCAACGAAACATAGTAGCCCCCTGGGAGCTCGCGGCCGCGGGATCTGGAAGAGGCGCGAAGTGCGCGTTCACAGACGGCGCCTTGCCGTGCAACCGCAAACACTGTGTCCGTCCGATACAGAGAGAGTAGCCACATATCATCATCATCAGCAACAGCAGCACGAAGGAAAGAACACTTATACAGCACAAAGGCTATAGCCTTGTTTTAAGCCCGAGCTGGCTGCTCGACGACAAGGACTGAGCAAACACTAGCAATAGAGTAAGACCTGCGCCTGCTGCAGGAAAAAAAAAAATCCGGAGTTAACTTGGAACAGCGTAATATGGGGATGCAAAGATATGCATTCAGGCATAACTGGAGGAAACACCCACCTTCCACAAGCGCTGGGCTTCAAAGCTGATCGGAGCGTTAACTGGTCAGCGGTGAAGATCAGCAAGGGGTGAGTGGGGTCCTTGTGGGAAAGAAAATGGAAAAAAGATGGCAACAGGGTCGTCGTGGGCATGGGTAGCTTTACTAGATAAAGTAGAGATAGACAGAATGCTAGATTACTATTGCTCTCTGTTAGGGCCGCTACCATTCAAGTTAGCCTCGCATGCGTGGGTTCAAAGGAGACTGCTGGGAAAACGCTTCAATGCACTGATAGAGCTCGCGCCAACGCCTTTTTGGCGCACTGCAGTGTCACGTAAATTAAATTGAACAATACTTGTGCAAGCGGTCTTTATTCTATTGCGCTCACAGCGTCCAGTGAGCCACGATCTTTGCCAGGTGAACGTGCCTCCAACGAAATTTTTATGTGACATAGCGGAATCCCTCCTCACATCGTAAACGAGTTTATTACTTTTTTTTTAGCGCACGCCTTTGTTCCAGCGTGAAAAAATCTTAACCAAGACAAGGTGAAAAATAGCGTTTTACGCACTTGAACGGTGTTCCGACTTTGAAAGTGGAAAAAAATTATATATATCGGGAATTTCACGGGCCTAAACCACGACATGATTATGAGGCCGCCGTAGTGGAGGACTCCGGATTAATTTTGACCGCCTGAAGTTCCTTAACGTGCACCCAATGCACGATACGCGGACGTTGTGAATTTAGCCGCCATTGAAATACTGCCGCCGCAGTTGGGAATTGATCCCGCGCGCTTGCACTTAGCAGAGCATAGGCAAAGCCACTACAAAAGAAGAAGAAGAAAAAAGCGTACTTCGGTTTTGAACAATATGCTCAAAATTGGCCTCTTCTGGAAATTTTTTTAATGTGTATTATTACTGCGAGTTCCTTTCGAATTTTTTCTTTGCATACATTGCTACACGCTAAAGGCGCAGTAAAGTGTAATTAGTCTCTGTAACGCATCGGTATTCCTAACTTTGCCTTCGAAATTTGAAAAAATGCAAAACGTCGAAAATTTGACATGTTTCGAGCGCGAATTAAAAAGGAAGCATGTCCGATTTCGCTCAAGTTCTTCGATAATTATCTCCTGTCATTCGTTACTTGTGATATGCAAAGACAGGTTGTATTATTTTATCCCGAGTACAAAAGATACATGGAAGCTCTTCCGCAGCTTTATTGATTCCGCTCAATCGCGAGGAGAAACACAGAAACACTTACAACGCGCTTTACACAATTTCCAGGGCGCAATAACACAGCTGGCAGAGACCTTAAGGGACAAGTATCTCTGCACCAAACAGGACCCTCGAGGGCAGGACTCTATGCAGGCAGAGATAATCCAGAGATGGATCAACCTTTCAACTCTACGACCTCAAGGCAGCCTTAGCCAAAATGAAGAGAGGCGCTGCGCCCGGTCGGGACAAGGTCACAGTGAAACTGCTGGCCAACCTGGCGGATCGCGCGTATGAAGCCCTTCTTGACTACATTAATGCCATATGGAAAGAGGAGACTCCCATCCCCTTCGATTGAAAAACAGCCCTTGTCACTTTCATTCCTAAAGTAGGGAAGGAAATTAATATGGACAACCTGAGATCTATCTCGCTCACATCGTATGTGGGCAAGCTAATGGAGGCGATGGTGCGAGATAGGCTCTCAGAATATTTGGAAAGGCGTAACACTTCTCCAGACACCATGTTCGGCTTCCGCCCACACAAGTCGGCAAAGGCAATATTAATGCAACTCAATCATGACGTACTACAGCCAACGGAGCACCCTCACAACGGCAAAGTTGTCCTGGCCTTAGATCTAAAGGGAGCTTTCGACAACATTAAAGACAGCTCTATCTTAGCACACCTCAGTGAGACCCACTGTGGCACAAACACATTCGAGTATATCAAAGATTTCTTGACGGATCGAGCCGCACTCGTCAGAATCCAAGACACTCAATATGGACCTTATGAAATGGGTACTAGGGGGATGCCACAAGGCGCTGTGCTTTCCCCGCTACTGTTTAACCTTGCGATGGTGCATCTCCAGGCCCAGCTAAACGGAATATCTCCCGGCCCAGCTAAACGGTATTGAAGGCATGCGGTACGCGCTGTACGCCGAAGATATCACCATCTGGGCCGCAGAGGGACACATATGGCATATGGAGGAAAGCCAGTAAGCAGCCGCCCACGTAGTAGATCGCTACGCAGAGCGCTGATGACCCCAGTGTGCACCAAACAAATCAGAATTTGTACACCTTAGACCATCACCTAAGGACACTACACAAATACGTCTCTCTTTGGCTAGTGGTCCCATACACGAGGCCAAGGAGCTCCAAATTCTCGGACTCTTTAAAGAAGAGTCGACACAACACTAGAAAAGCTCCGCAAGGTTGGGGATCAAGTGGGCCGAATGAACCGGCGTGTCTCGAACAAGAGAGCGGGATTAGAAAGCAGGGGCGCTGTGCGGCTATCTCATGCTTTCGTAACCAGCCGAATTCTATATTCGGTCCCCTATCTCCATCTGCGGAAGCATGATGAAGGCAAACTCGAGGTTATCCTCCGCAAAGTGATGAAGAGGGCCTTTGACCTCCCTGTCGCAACTTCAAACGCGAGACTTCACGCTTTGGGAGTAGTGAACACCTTTCAGGAGCTCAAGGAAGCCCACTTTACCAGCCAATACACACGTCTAGCTCAAAGTCGGGACGGCATTTGCTGTACCGGCTCCACTTGAAACACGGCTTTCACATTCAGGAGCGGGTCCGAGTGCCCGAACTCTGGAGACGCACCATCAGAGTTCGACCCCTCCCCACATAGGTGGAGGGAAGACCACAGTGGTCGTCGCCAGGTGACGGTGGACGCCTTACAACGCTACTATGGCAACAAACGCGGGTTCTTCGATACGTGGATGTGGCCGGTCCACGCCGCGGGGGGTGGTATACGGCAGCGGTCATCCACGAGGAAAAGCAAGTAGATCGGCTCACTTTCAAAGCCTCGGGCTCAACACATGCAGAAGTAGCTATTGCCCTAGCTGCCCCTGATCCCTGGTCTCAATATATCATAACCGACTCGCGTGGGGCTTGTCGAAATTATGAAGTTGGTTGGTTCACCCCGCTGGCGGAACGAATATTGCAGAACTATAGCAACGTGGGAATTGATCCTACCCTTTGTTGCCTATAGTAGGGTGAAGCCGCGAACAGGGCGGCCCGAGCACTCATCCACCGGGCGTCCCAGTTAGACCACGAATACCTGAAACCCGAAGGCAGCTATCTTCTTACATTCAACGATAATCACGATCTATTACAAAGGTAGGCATCACCAATACCAAACTCCTGAAAAGGGGCTTGGCGAGGCTAATGAACGCATCTTGATACGTCTTTTCACTAACACTTTATTGTGTCCGGCAACCTTGAAACATTTCGATTGTTCCTTCACTGGCAAGTTCCAATACTGTAGAGAGGTGGCTGACAACTACCACATGGTTTGGGCTTGTCACCTAAATTCAGCTCTTTCCCCCAACTCTAACCCAACCTGAGAGAAGTGGGAGGCGGTGCTGCTCGGTTGCTCGAATTTTCAGGCCCCAAAGGCCTTGGTCCGGAGGGCTAAGCTGGCGGCTGGTACCAATGGGGTCCCGGAATAGGGACTCCACCCATTGCTTTGTGTGTCCCCAAAATGAATAAAAAATAAAAAATTAAATGGGAAAGCCCGCACCACCAGTGAGGTATAGCAGGCGAAAAGACAATAGAAAAGAAATGAATAGGGGAAGCGTGAGTTATTCCAAGTGAAATTTATGTAAAAGCCAATCAGAAAAAGGAAAAAAAAAAGCGGAGGCTGGCCTGAATGGGTGGTCACAAGAAAAATGTGATCGCCTTAGGAAACAATGAATTGTGCATAGTGGAGAGGCATGCTCCTATTTGTGTGAGAACCCTAGAGCCCTCCAAAGCCGCCCACTCACCTACCCGGCCGCCATCCGCAGCACTGGCGAAGTTTATTGAAAACAACTGAGGTCGAGGGCGCAGAGCGCTCTTCGAAGCTTGAGCACGTCCAGAGGTAGGCAGGTGTCGCCAGCGGAGTCAGGCAAGAATGCCGCACCTGGCTCCCGATGAAACGGCCAGGCAGCTGGAGCCGATGCCTTGGGCTGCACGCTTGGCTAGCGACAAATGATAAGTAACAGCCAGAGGGCAGAGGGAGACCAAAGAATGACCAGGAAAAAGGGGAAAGTGATACGATAGGACCAGGGAAGGGAGAAGAAAGGAAATGAGAAACGAAAGATGAAGCATGCAGCTAGTCACCTGATACGGGGAAGCCCCGCCAGTAGAAGGCTGAAACAGTGCAGGTGACACGATCAAACATGCAAAAGTAACGAGGTAGAAAAAGGAATAAGATAAATGAAGGAAAGAGTGAATTTAGGAGGCATCGGGAACTAGGGAAGGGGCAGAGGAAGGAGAGACTGTGAGAACGGCGATACGCGCTAGCTACAATAGCAAGGCCCGCGATCGTCGAGAATTAAGTAGAGCGGAGTAACTGTCGGGAGACAGAGACGGAACGTGTGCTTCGTCGCACAATTGTCGTACTATATGCGCCGTGTGGGGGCAGAAGGTGAAATAGTGCGTCACATCGTCGCACACTACGCCGCACGTGCACAGGTTTGAAGCACGAAGGTGGAATCTATGTAGGTAAGATACAAAATGTCCATGTCCCGTGAATAAATTTGTTTGTTTGCCGGGAACCAATCGGGGATTGCGAGTACACTGGGAACCCAGTGGTAGAGGCGTGTTTTCGCAGCCCTCTCAGTTTCAGTTTATTCGTCATTCAAAAAACAATGAGTAAACAACAAATAGTGTGCAGACGGGGGTCCCAAAGTCAATGACTGCAACGGGATCCTCGGTTATAAACTCGTTGCCAATAACTACACTGGTTTCGCGCGATGCGGTAAAAGCGCGCGCGCACTGTTTTGATTGATGCAGTGGTATAGTCCGAAGCATGCCCGTTCTAGCCGCCGGCGACGCAGCGATGTCTGCCAGCTCATTACCCACAACGGCCCTGTGTCCAGGGACGTGATACAGGAATATGGCGATCCTCGCGAGCCAGCAAAGTGAGCGCCCGTTTACACCTCCACCCGTGGGAGCTCGTATCGCGAAGATGCTAGATCGCAGACAGCAAAGAAAGGCAGTCCGTGTAGACGTGGACGGGCGCTCCCACAGGCAACGAAGCTAGGAACGCGAGCGCCTTGGCGAAGGCGACAGCCTCAACGCTATACGGGCTTGTGGTCTTTACAACCCTGAACTTGCGCACAGCCGTCAAGGGTCAGCGAGGGTCGAACGCAACAAAAGCCGCCCCCGCGAAGACACTCGTGAACGCGTCGTCAGTGTAGATGTGAAAAGCTGAGAGGCCAGCGATTCGAGCAGCATCTGCTGGTGCAGATGCTGCTCGAATCGCTGGCCTCTCAGCTCTGCTGGTAGCATCTGCACCAGCATCTGCACCAGCATCTGCTGGTGCAGATGCAGGTGCAGCGACATATTTCGCGAGGGTGACGGGACTACTGGTTAAACGGGGAGTCGATGTTCTTGTTCGATGTACTTGATCCTTGACGTAGCCCAGGAGGAAGCAATCGAGGGGAGTTAAGTTAGGCGACCATGCCGGCCAAGCAATGGGCCAATGCCGTCCAATCCACTGCTGCGGGAATACTTCATGCAGCCATTTGGAAGCTTTGCTGATGCTGCTGTGCGCGGGAGCACCATCTTGCTGATACCAAATATCCTTGATCCTACTGAATAGAACTTCGCAAAGAAAATCCTCAAGCGCACCATCAAGGATGTCGTTGACGTATCTTTCGCCTGTAAGCTTGTTATCAAAAAATCTCGGTGCCCTTCCACTCTGTGAAGAAGGATGACCAGTGAGTCTGTGTATGTGGGCACATTAAAGGTGGACTGCGCCTCCGCCGCGGGTCGGCCTGGCATTGCACTATCTTCGGGAGCGACCCACGTATGAAGTGTGCTTATAACACCTGCTTCACCTCCGTCGCGGGTCGGGACGGTATTTCACTATGTTCGGGATCGGCCCACGTATGGGGAGTGCGTAACGCCTGCTTCACCTCCGCCGCGGGTGATGATGATGATGATGATGACTACGACAACGACGACAACGACGACGACGACGATGAAGAAGAAGAAGAAGAAGGAGGAGGAGGAGGAGGAGGAGGAGGAGGAGGAGAAGAAGAAGAAGAAGAAGAAGACGTTTTATCTACAGGAAAATGGGAGGCGAATTAGGAGGAGGGTGGTCAGATTCTTCCAAAATTCCGTTGGCTAAGGCCGCCGCCCAGGCTCTTCCACGAGGGTTTGCTGGTCCTCGAGGGCTGAGCTGGACAGGGCTGCTTCCCACCCTTTTCACGTTGGCTGTTGTATAGTGCCTACGGCACTATTAGCCTGGCAGGCCCATACCACATGGTAAAAATCTGCTTTCTACCCGCAGAATTTACGTTCGGCTGAAAAGGATTGCGGCTCGATAGCGTGTAGCTTTGACTGGGTTATTAACTGACATGGTTTGTAATCTCCGTAAATGACATTCTTCTGCTTTATCTAATCCATTGGCCGGGCCCGGGTATATTCGTCACGATAAGCGCAAGTGCTGTAACACATGTGCATAAATTACTAATGGCAATGGGAAGTCCGAGCCTTCAGGGACGGATGAGGAAGGACTCCGGGGCAGAGAAGCTCGGGCGGCAGCGTGTGTACACTCATTTCCCTCTACTCCCTCATGACCAGGCAAACAAATCAGCTCTTTGGGGAAAGTGAAAACTCCAGATTTTTTCAGGATCCTGCAAGCTAGCGGTGCAATTCGGCCTCGCGTGTAACTTATATATGCAGTTTGCGAGTCCGTAATGATGTATTCGGAATTTGGATGCGAAGCTGACATGGCGATCGCCACATCCTCCAATTCTGTAATTTCCCCGTGCTCCTGCAGTGCCGGTGGAGCATGTGCAATTAATTCACGGCAGTCTTTATTTCTTTTTTTTTATACCTTCTGACTCCCCAATAACCCACGTTACATTAAAATTATTCAAGATGCTCTGTAATGTAGCCACTTAAGTTCCTCAAGGTTTCATTCCGAATTGGCCTTAATACAGTGATCGTCTCAAGCATCTTTCTGTGTTAATTTTCAACTGCGCCGAGTGAAATTAACCACAGATATTAACGCAAATAGACACACCAAACAAGACAAGAGATCCCTGTTCGCGCTTTCGCGTCCTTTATATGGTGTGTCAACTTGTGTTAGTTGCCGTGTTTAGTGTCACTGAGCGCAGTTGAAAATAAACGAGTATACTAACTAGCCCAGTTCCTCGACTTACTCAATATCTTGGTGAGTGCTTTTAGCAATTAGCGAGATTTCTATATGTTGCGAATATACCACTTAACGCACGCCTTGCTAATTTCTCCAGCAAATGACATGCACTGTCTCCCGAATTTATCCAAAGATTTAACATTTCTGCCTCTCTCGGAATCGGAGTAGACGAAATCTCTAGCGCGTACGCCTTGTCTGCACGCCTGTTCGAGACGCGGAAAACGACTCCCGTAGCCATTCACAGCTTCGATGAACAGACTACGTCGCTTGAACGCTTGCATAGACATGCCACGTAGCAGAAGCTACGCCATGCCACAATCTTTTGGCTGGTATAGCAACATTCAGCATCGCCAGGGGTTTACCTATGTACACAAGCTAGAGCCCGCAAAGGATATCAATATAACCCTGAGAAAGACGAGCTCGCTCGTCGACCGCGCTACTTTATCCACAGTGTGTCACAACATGGCGTCACCTCGAGTCCGATACCTCAACATGAGGGCGCGCTATTCGACCTGACGCTCAAAAAATCACTCGGGACAGCGAAGGTGCATCATTAAGCATGATGTCCGCTGGTACGTGATGTATAGCCTACTTTTTGATTCTTTTAGGAGGGGGTGGGGAAGAAGGGATGCACAGAAAGAAATGGTTGGGGGAGGAAAGAGAGATCAGAGGAAGAGGAAGGAAATATGGGGAGGAATAGCCGGGCTGTCATCCCGGAGAACCTCCGAGAGGGCTCAAGGCAGAGGCGAAGCAAGCTGCTTCAAGCACTCCGCCGCACGACAGACAGCGCAAGGAGGAAGCCGACTCCGTAACAGCCATAGACTGCCCGGAGGGCCAATGCATCCTCGATCGCTCCATAGTGAGCTCAGTGAGCACCCCCATAGAACGCAGAGGGAGGGGTCCGAGCTCTGCTTTATGCAGATGCACAGATGCATGTTTTGATGGTGTCTTTTCGGTGCTGCAGCACAGCGAAGAAGAAGTTACGACGAAGTTGACTTGTCTCGCGAGGCCACCTGCGGTGCGGCCGCTGAAATTTCGAGCGAGGCACGTCCTTGCCCGACGCGCTTGCGGCGGTAACGTGCATGCCCTCGAAACAGTCTACGTTTGCGAAATATATAAATGTAGCAAAATATGAATATGTAGCAAAATATATAAATATCTGCACAACCCATGGATGACGGATGGTCTTTCAGAAAGTTTAAGGAAGGAAAACATGTACAAAAAAAAAAACTCAACGTGAACCTTTTAATACTGGACTCGCTAAATGATATAGCAGGTACAGTAAATTACTGAACGTTTTACTTAATGACGCGAAAAAAAGGTACTACGAAAATAAATTTGATCAGAATTAGAATAACCCCAAAAAGCACTGGTGGCTACTGAACTCTTTTCTTAACAAGTCGTCTGAGATGTCTCTATAGCCAAAATAAATTACAATAGTCTCACTCATTCCGAGCCAAAAGAAACTGCTAATTCTTTCTCGGATTACTTTTATTCCGTTTACTATAATAACGACCTAAATGCGCAGTTGCCCCATAATACTTTAAGCCGCACGACACAATCATTCTTCCAGTCACCAGCTACACGAAATGAGGTGTGTTCCTCGATTGCTAATCTTAAACATACAGGGACTGGCTTAAATAACATTTACGTAAGCCATTTAAAACTGGTTGCACATTTAGTTTCCGACACGCTTTGTAATATTATCAACCTTATGTTTAAACACGGCTCGATCCCTTCGTTTATCAAAACGGTAATAACTCATTTTAAAAAAGGCGACAAACATACAGCTACTAATTACCAACCACTTGCAATTCCTTCCTCCGTTAGTAAATTCATTGAGAAATTAATTGCTAAAAGCTTTGATAACTACTTAACAAAGATTAAGTTGCTAAAAAACAACCAATTTGGTTATCGCCATGGAAGTTCCACTAATTTTGTTGTACTGTCTCTTACAGACTACACAAAAAGCTGTATCGATTCGGGAAACTTCGTCAAATCTGTTTTTTTTAGACTTCAGTAACGCTTTCGACACGGTTAACCATCAAGTCCTGTGTAATAAATTTGAGACTTATGGTATAACCGGTCCCGCACTAACATTCTTAAAAAAATAATTATTTGACCGGCAATACAAAGTACATGTAGCGAATACTTTCTGGGTAACAAAATGTACTAACCAGGGTGCACCACAGGGCTCAGTTCTAGGTCCTTTGCTTTTCGTTCGATTAGCGCCGCGTATCTTTATGTCGACGACAAAGGAAACCATGAGAGCTTTAGTGGGCTTCGTCTCGTACATGGGCCTAGCGGAGATTAGAAGACGAAGAAGTCCTCTCCAGGCTGGACTAGCAAAACAGGCTGTTTTTGTTACACGTGCCCTCGCCTCCTATCTTCGTTGCACCGCGACACTGGTGGAGATGCGGGGTATACGACAACCCGATGCTCCGAATCTCTCCCGGGAGGCATTCATCCAGCCCGGACACTCTGTCGGCCATTGCAGCGCCTGCGCATCATTTCAGTCGTCGGTTGCAAGGCCTTGCTTCGGAGCTCTCCCCCTGCAGGAACCTTCGTCCAGACGCTACCCATCGCCGCCCATGGCCGACACCAGCCCGCCACAGGATCCTGAAAGCGTCCGTTCGTCCAGCCCACCACACGTAACGTTTCTTCAACTACGGATTCCGGAGCGTTTTCACGGTGGTGCCTTTGAAGACGTCGAAGGCTGGCTTGAAAAGTTTGAGCTCGTCGCCAAGATCAGTGAGTAGAGTTCTAAACAAAAGCTCGCCAATGTATACTTTACTCTTGGCGATAGCGCTCGTACGTGTTATGAAAACTGAGAAGGCAATCTATCGACCTGGAGTGACTACCGCCCGCAGCTCCTTGACACCTTTGCGAGTGTCGACCGACGGGACCATGCCCAGCATCTAATTGAGTTACGGGTTCAGAGACTCAACGAAACTGTTGCAATGTTAGCCGAGGACATGGCCCGTCTGTGTCGCAGAGCCGACCCAAGCATGGCAGATGATAAGAAGTTAAGCTACCTCATGCGCGGCATGAAAGAGCAATTGTTTGGCGGACTCGGTGCGCAATCCACCAAGTACAGTGGCTGATGTTATCAAGGAAGCTACTTCTATTGAGCGAGGACTTCATCAACGATGCAGGCAGTACGATCGCTTGTCCAGCGGCAACGAGGTGAACGCCGCCGCTGGAACTGTTGATACTAAGATCTCTCTGCGCGATCTGATTAGAGAGCTTGTTCGCGAAGAAATTCAGAACCTCGCGACTCCGACAGTGGAACCGCCAGTCGAACCTCCAGTGGCCTATGTCGGCGAAATCATACGTGCCGAAATCAGGCAAGCTTTCCTCTCTCCGAACCTTAGTCCTGAGCCGCATTCCATGAACTACGTCGACGCGGTCCGACGTTCACCACCTCTTATGTCGATACCGCCGTGCCGCCAGCCGTAGACTGCCGCACCTTGGTCATCCCAGGAAGAGCCTCCGAGACGTCCGCAGTTTCGGAAAACGGACGAATAGCGTACTACAGATCGGTGCCCACACTGTTTCAACTGCGGTGCGGTGTCGGCCACGTTTCCCGCCATTGCTGGCATCACGACGTGCAGTTTCGCCCTCTCCGCCCATGGTCTGACGGTCGACGCGCCAACGACGACTACTCGTCACGCCGCCAAGCTCCTTTTCAAGGGTCTCCAGCCACCCGCTCTCAGTTTGACGATCGCCGAGCCAATGACGAGGAATGGCTGCCAAATCACCAAGCCGACATGGGCCACCTGTCGTGCTCTCCGTCTCCTGCACATTCGTATGCACCAATGCGCGACACTTTCACTGACCTGAGGGGCAGGAGGTCACCTAGCCCACGCCGGAGAAACTAAAGGCGGCGACGTCTGGGGGTACGGTTGCACGCCGTCTCCATGATAAAAAGCCCCCGTTGCTTCCGCAGCAGGACGCTATAAAGCTGACGAGCCGTAACAGCGACGAAGTTGTAAGCGCAGACCTTACTGTTTTTGTTGACGTGCAGCAAGTGACAGCTTTGGTCTACAATAGTGCTGACTTCTCCACAATAAGCTCACACCTCGCAGTTCGCCTCAAGAAAGTAAGGACGCCGTGGACAGAGCCCCGCATAAGGATTGCAGGCGGCCGGTTACTGATGCCTGCCGGACAATGTATGGCGAGGTGCATCTTTCGTCGCTACTTTCGTCATTCCCGCCGCGTGCTGTAAATACTTGATTATCGGAATGGACTTTCTGAGGGAATATGGTGCCGTCATCAGCATCCCAGACCGCTTGGTAACATTTTACCATAACCCTGATCCAGTTGATTGCTTAGAACCACCACTTAACACATTACGGCTGAGTAATGACGGCGTTGTCATCCCGCCTCGGTCGTTCACCCTTGTTTCTGTGGCATGCGACGCTTCGTTCGGAGGGGAACGAGTTGCAGACCAAATAACCCTGCTGTGTTTTCTTCTTCTTCTTATACTCCTTGCTCTCCTTCTTCTTCTTCGTCTTCTTCAACCTCATCATCAACATCATAATCATCATCATAATCATCAGCCTGTTTTATGTCCACTGCAGGACGAAGGCATCTTCCTGCGATCTCCAATTGCCCCTGTCCTACGCCAACCAATTTCAACTGGCCCCCGCGAATTTCCTAATTTCATCGCTCCACCTAGTCTTCTGCCGTACTACTCTGCGTTTCTCTTCTCTTGGTGCCCATTCTGTAACCCTAATGGTCCAACGGTTATCTAATTACCGCATTCCACGGCCGGCCCAGCTCAATTTCTTTCTCTTGATGTCAATTAGAATATTGTCTATACTCGTTTGCTCCCTGATCCAAACCGCTATTTTTCTGTCTCTTAACGTTATGCCTAGAAATCTTCGTTCCATAGCTGTTTGCGCGGTCCTTAACTTGTTCTCAAGCTTCTTTGTCAGTGTCCAAGTTTTTGCCCCATACACTGGCAAAATGCACTGATTGCACACCCTCCTTTTAAATGATAATGGCAAGCTTCCAGTCAGGAGCTGCCAATGTCTCCCGTATGCGATCCAACCTATTTTTATTCTTCTATGAATTTCCTTCCCATAAGCAAGGTTCCCTGTAATCAGGGTTCCCTGTGAGGGTTCCCTGCTGTTAGTTACCCACGGTATTTCAGTCGCACGAGGTATTGTCAACGTCGTTAATGGGCACACAGATTTGTTGCTGAGGAATTTCAGCACGGAGCGTCGGCATCTTCCAAGGAGCACGGCTGGGGACTATTTCGATGGTGTTGCAGATGTTCAAGCCTGCTTTTCATTGCTTGAAGAAGCATCTACCAAAGATCCGACTCCTGTTCTTGACATCAGCAGTACCTTGCCGCAAGAAGAACGATAAAAACTCCTCGCATTACTAGCTGAGTTCAGGAAAGGACATCATCAGTCGGTTGAACGCCATTAACCAAGCACCGAATAATCACTGAAGATCCCGCCAGACAATTTCACCAGAACCCTTATCCTGTGGCTCTAAAAGAACGTGAAGTGATACAGGAGCAAGTAACTAGAATGCTCGAAGACGACGTAATTCAACTGTCAAGGAGCCCCTGGGCATCGCCTGCAGTTTTAGTCATAGAGAAGGACGGTAGCCTGAGTTTTTGTGCCGACTACCATAAGTTAAATCAGGTTACAAAGAAAGATGTCTACCCACTCCCACGTATAAATGACTGCATCGACCGGCTTCGACATTCTCGTTACTTCTCTTTATTGGACTTGAAAATTGGATATTGACAAATCGAAGTGGACCCGAGAGACAGTGAGAAAACCGCTTTTGTGACGCCAGATGGACTGTACGAATTTAAAGTTTTGCCTTTCTGTTAGGGCTCCGCGCCCGCAACCTTCCAAAGGCTCATGGATACTGTACTATCGGTGCTCAAGTGGAAAACCTGCTTGGTATATCTCGATGACGTCATTGTCTTTTCTGCAACATTTGATGAGCACCTGCAAGACTGAAAGTGGTTCTGCAAGCCATCCGGTCGGCGGATCTCACGTTGAAGGTAGAGAAATGCCATTTTTGCTTTGAGCAACCGCAGTTTCTTAGTCATGTCGTCAGTCATGCTGGTGTTCGTCCCCATCCTGAGAAAATTGCCGCCGTCGTATAGTTCCTTATACCGTCCGATAAGAAAGCTGTCAGGCGCTTTCTGGGTCTCCACGCGTATTATCGCCGGTTTATCGCAGGTTTTGCACGCATTGCATCACCATTAATTCCCCTCACGAGAGACGACGTGGCATTTGTGTGGGGCGACGGACAGAAAATTACATTTAATGAGCTGAGGCAACGGCTGCAAACACCTTCAGTAATTGCCCACTTTGACGAAGCAGCCCCTACAACGCTTCACACTGATGCCGACAATGTTGGCCTGGGAGCAGTGCTCGTGCGATTGCAGGACGACGCTGAAACGGTGATCGCCTATGCAAGTAGAACGATCTCGCGCACAGAAGCCAGTTACTCGACAACTGAGATGGAATGCCTTGCCGTGGTATGGGTGGTTATGAAATTTCGCCCATATTTGTACAGCCAACCTTTCAAAGTTATCGGTGATCATCATTCACTATGCTGGCGACAAACCTGATGATGATTTGGAATTTTTATGGCGCAGCAGCCGTGCAGGTTATAATGCGCCAAGCACACAAACCTGAAAGATCCTTCAGGGCGACTAGCGCGCTGGAGCCTCAGGCTGCAAGAGTTCGACATGACGGTCATCTTCAAGTCGGTGAAAAGGCATACCGACGCTGACTGCCTGCGGCGGTGACCGATAGAGTCGACTCCTTCATCCCATGAAGACGAAACGCCCTTCCTCGGTGTTCTGGATATGGTCGCCATTGCACACCAGCAGCGCGAAGAGCCTGAGTTGCTTGCCCTTATTAATTTTTTAGACGGACGAACTCCCCAGGAGCCTTGAATTTTTTGAAGAGCACTGTCATCGTTTTGTTTACGCAACGATGTTCTCCACAATAGGAACTTTTCACCCATCGGACGCAGCTATTTACTGGTCGTTCGTACACCCCTTCGGACTGAAGTACTCCAAGCATGACACAACGAGGTAGCTTCTGGCCACTTAGGCAATGCATGTGGACTCTGAAAAGAGTACGCCAAAGGTACTACTGGCCAAGACTCGCCATGGCCGTGAAACACCACGTGCGTAGTTGCCTCGATTGCAAGAGGCGCAAGTCGCCCCCAAGAAAAACCAGACGACCTGCTACAACCGGTTAAGATCCCACGCACACCATTTGACCAGATTGGAATGGACCTTTTGGGCCCATTTCCTGCGTCTGGTGCAGAAAACCGCTGGGTTATTGTCGCGACTGATTATCTGACTCGCTAGGCCGAAACAAAGGCTGTCCCGCGAGGCATAGCAGTAGAGGTGACGCGATTTTTCATAGAGAACGTTGTGTTGAGACATTGTGCTCCAACCATCGTAAACATAGACAGAGGAACCGCATTCACGGCAGCGCTTTTAGATAATGTCCTGATGCTCACTGGAACGACTAGCCGCAAGACGACAGCCTACCATCCACAAACCAATGGACTCACAGAGCGCCAAAAGAAAATTCTTGAAGACATGCTTTCAATGTATGTGGATGTCGAACAAAAAAAATTGCGACGAGATCCTGCCTTATATAAATTTTGCTTACAACACCGCTAAGCAAGAAACAGCATGCATGACTCCGTTCAGCCTTAATTGTTCACGGACGAGAAGTACGGACGATGTTGGATGCAATGCTTCCACACGAATGCGACTGCGCGGACACGGATGCAGATGCGGTTACACAACGCGCCGAAGAAGCCAGACAGCTCACACGCGTGCGGATCTGCCAACAGCAGTACTACGACGCAAGCTGCTACAATGCTCGCCATAGACGAGTAACCTACGAAACCGGTGACATAGTCTGGGTTTGAACGCCCGTCTGAAGAGGTCGACTATTCGAGAAGCTATTAAGGCGATACTCCGGACCGTATCGAGTACTACGACGCCTAAGTGACGTCACTGATCAAGGTAGTCCCAGATAGCCCCTATTGCACGAGGCGCCGCCAGCACCGGCCTGAAGTTGTGCACGTAGTACGCATGAAGCTGTACGTCAGCGAGTGACTGTAGCGAGTGACCTCCTCTAGCATGGGGGCGATGCTTCTTTTTGGAGGGAGACGAATGCCGCGTCTCTTCTGTGTCGATGGCAAAGACAACGATGGGAGCTTTAGTAGGCTTCGTCTCGTGCATCGGCCTAGCGGAGATTAGAAGTCGAAGAAGTCCTCTCCAGGCTCGACTACTAAAACAAGTTGTTTTTGTTATACGTGCCCTCGTCTCCTATCGTGGTTGCACCACGACAATATTAATGATCTTCCGGATTTTCTTAACTCATCCTATTAAGTTCATTGAATTTTACACGCAGATGACACAACCATATCTTCGTCTCGTAAATCTATTGCTGCTCTTACTTAAAAGTTAAATATTGCATTGAGCAACATTATGAAATGGTGTAGCAAGAGTTACTTAGTTCTTAATCCTCGAAAAACTAAAACTATTCCTGAACTAAACCTTAAAATTCATGCAATTCACGCTTGCAAAGATGTTACTTTTCTTGGCATACATCTTGACCCTAACCTTACATTTCGCTGTCACTTCCAAAATGTCAAGCAGAGAATTGCGTTCATAATGGTAACAGCGTGAACAAGACGACGACGGAGTGAAAGAACACGGGACAAGCGCTGTCGTCGTCTTGTTTGCGCTGTTACCATTATGAATGTATACAAACTCACCCAACTTTCCACTCTAATAGAGGACAGCGTTTGGCATCCGCGCATTAATCAAAGCTCGCCTTTTTCTTCCTCTGAGGCTCTGCTAGCATTGTATTTTGCTTTCATTCATAGTCACATTAATTACGGTATTGTTTCATGGGGCAACATGTACGCTTGTCCAGTGGCGTAGCTAGTTCGTCTGCCACCCGGGGCCCATAGGTCTTCTGTCACCCCCCCCCCCCCTGATGTAGTCGAGGAAGGCGAGGATATCGACAATTTCCGGGTTTCAGCACCAGTACAGCCGCCTTGGATACCGCGCACGTTCGCCGGGTCCCCCTCTCCTTCGCTTTCTTTCCCAGAGATCGCGAATGCAGCAAATATACACGCTGTTTTTCCTGCGCCAAGTAACACAGGATGCTGCACTGATAACGTGTGATAAGCCCACGTGCACATCTGTCAGACTAAGGCTTGGCAGCCAATACAAATGCGGCATCGTGGAAAATATGGCTCACGTCACAAGTAACAAAAATATCTTTATAATAAAGTTTAATTACCAATTTTAGCGGCAATATTGCATTTGCAAAATTGAAGCCCGACATTCATATCTTGCCCAACAACAACTTCACAAAAATCGTCGTAGGCACTATGGCACGCAGTATTTTGTCTGTGGGCAGCCTTGAACGAAAACGAAAATTAAATTGTTTGTCAGTGACGCTGATCTCCCCACCATATTAGAAAACGCTATACCCACCTGCCTCCCTGCTGCGCGGGCGCCAATGCTATGACAATTACGAGTTCTCTTCATTCTGATCAATAAAGCCTTGTTTTCATTTGCTGCTATACTAACAAACGTGATTAACCGAGCTGCGGTACCGCCGCAAGATTGGGAACAGAATAGAGCACGCTTTGCGTCGATTCTTGGCGTGACAAAAAAAAAGAAAGAAAAGGCCGCGATGAAGCCCGTGCCAGCGAAAGCTTGCACTACTGTTGGTCTGCACTCGCAATGGAGATAATTAAGGGATCAACGTCACTGGTCCACTATTTCATATTTCTTTCGCTGCTGCCATATAGTGGGCGCCGCCCGCAGTCCTCAATTCTCGAATTCAAGTACTTCCTCTATAAGGAAGGTTATTAAGGATATGGTTATTACTTTATCTGCCATATTTTTCGCGCTACCGAGTTCCTAGTAATCACAGAAAGACATAACTTCATAGAATCTCGATCGGGAAATATCCTTACAAAATTCACCTTTTCTTTATAAAATTCTGTGCAGCTGATACAGACACTGTACTTGTAACATGAAGTCACGCAACAACAACAGTTTTATGAAACTTTCGAGGTTAAGAAGGAAAGCGTGAAACATAACGGCATGTTTCGCAGCGGCTTCTCGGAGCGAGCGGAAGAGGGGAAGTAAAAGCGAGCCGGACATCGTGGCGGGCCCGCGACTACAGCCTGTCGAGTCATACGCCGCCTAACTCTTCGGCCGAACCGAGTCCGAAGACGATCCAGAGAATCCCATTCGCGACTTTTGACGGCCCCACTTATGCAACGTCGCTCTCAACGAACGCTTCGCCGTAAACGCGAGCGCCGGGTGCGCTGGTTGAACGCCCTCTTGCTGCTGTCTTTGTTCGTCTTCGCTGCGCGTTCTGAACGGAAGAGGGACCGAAGAGCCCCAACGCCTTACAACGCCTCACTGTATGTTTAGCGACTCCTGCTCCCAGCATGAACGCACAGCGCGAGCGCACCCCACATGAAACGTTCCGCTAAGGCGAGTAGTTTAGCGACCATTTCGCGAATTAAATTCTTTTAGCCCGCACATTCGTGCGATTCTTTCGTGGGGTGTTGATAGAGCTGCAGCCGACAATTCTGCGGCGCAACGCATCGGGTGCATGAGCTTGGGCTACTGGATACCGGAGCATTATTTTCAATTTGCGCCCAGTCAAGCCGGTGGAAAGGGGGTGTCTTCAGGCGTATATGACACCCCCCCCCCCCCCACTGGCCCCTTGCACCCGGGGCCCACGGCCCCCCGGCCCCCCCTGTTGCTACGCCACTGCGCTTGTCACTTATGATCCATTCAACGTATCCAAAATCAGTCAATACGCATTATCACTTTTAGCTCCACGCAATCCAATACCTCTGTGTTACTTCGCGTGTGCAATATCTTGCTTGTTAATAATTTGTTCCAGTTTAACATACTTGTCTTATTCCGCAAGCTTCTTCATAATAACCTTACGTTTCCGCTCATTGCATTTGACCTTTTGCAGAATAAGAATGCAACCAGATTTGCGCCTAATAACGACTTCTTGTTACCCATGGTTCATACCAATCACGGCAAAAAAACATCTGCATTCGCTGCGATTTCTCTTTGGAATGAATTACCATCAACTATAAAACACTGGACTTCTCTTGAAATCTTTAAAAAAATTGCCTTAAGTATCATTTTCTGCGATAACTGTACTACTATCCTAGCGGCATTTCTTAAGACATCTGTCTCACATGTCACTTCTTGTGTTTCATTCATGTTGTTTTCATCCATACTTGTTCGCGGCTTTCTTTTATGCCATGCTTTTTCGTTTTTGCTTGATTTCAAATGAAATGTGTAATAATGTATTTAATTCATCGATGTCATTTGATAATGACGTTCATTTACTGTGCACAGATATCGCCATCCATGTTCTATTATTAACGGAGGGTCCCACTACACTTCTGTCACTTGGGGACCCTCGTCTGTATATTTGTGATATTGTTACTACTTTTTTGAAACCAATAAATCTGAATCTGAATCGGAATCGGAATCTGATAGATAGATAGATAGATAGATAGATAGATAGATAGATATATAGATAGATAGATAGATAGATAGATAGATAGATAGATAGATAGATAGATAGATAGATAGATAGATAGATAGATAGATAGATAGATAGATAGATAGATAGATAGATAGATAGATAGATGAAAATGAAGGGAAGGAAAATACTACTGGCAGCAGTAACTGTCTAAGCAGTCTGTTGAACGCAGTGGAGGGGTGGAGAGTATAAGAACAGGGAAAGAAAATAAAGGATACGTAGAAAAGCCGCGGAGTTACACAGCTGGCGAGAGTTCCATACTGCAAGAACTGTTCAAAACACAGGCTGCGGACTATTTCAAAAGCGCTGCTGATATTTATTGCAACTGCACTTTGCAAAACTGTTTCCAACGACCGTGGGCAGATTCATCACCACCACGGAACTCAGCACAGAAGACGCTTTGTGTTGCCAGAATAGACGGAGGAGGCGACGACAACGAAGAAGCGATAAAAGACGACAGGGACAGACTGGTCACGTACCACGATATACTGACACACTACACGAAACAAAGAGAAGCATACCGATAACCCCACAAACAACTCAACGGGTTTCATGAAACAAATTGGAGAAGGTTGCAAACCAGAACGTTCCGAAACCCAGTACACTTAAACAGAATAAATTCAACACAATACTCAGACACGAGCTGCAAGCTCTGCAAACACGAACACGCAGACATGGCACACATCTTATGGAAGTGCACACAGATCAGATCAGTATACGTAGTGGACAAGATGGAACCGGACTTTCTCGAGGAGCGATGGCTAAGCGCTCTGACTAGTTCGGAACTACACGACAAATTATGGGCTATCCAGTAGGCCCGGGCAGCGGTGGAAAGGCTGTGCCTCACCGCACATAATGCCCGGGTGGCCTGAACCCGGGCTGGCAACCTCGCAGGTCCTTTTCCTATTAAAGTTTTTTTTTTCCGTCCGTCCGTCATTTTGCCAGAATGGCTTGGCTGCTTTCAAATTACCCGCGCCTTTTCACGCGGCATGCGAAGCTACCCACAGCGCATGCATCGAGCAACGAAGAGCCGGAGTTCCTGAAGCGACGCATAAGACTCGAGTACTCATCATGGTTCGTGTCGCGGACCAATGGCGCATGCAATGACATCGTTGAGTTGAGTTTTTTTTTTTTTTTTTTCGTAATGAAGTCTATCAGCGCGGGACATGTGCTACAGGCGGGGAGACGCAGTGCCGCGTTCGTAATGGGAGACGATGATGACGACGACGACGACGACGACGATGATGATGATGATGAAGAAAATGTTTTATCTACAGGAAAAGGGGAGGCGAGTTAGGAGGAGGGTGGTCAGATTCTTCCAGAATTCCGTTGCCTAAGGCCGCCGCCCAGGCTTTTTCCACGAGGGTTTGCTGTTCCTCGAGGGCTGAGCTGGACAGGACTGCCTCCCACCCTTTTCACGTTGGCTGTCGTATAGTGCCTACGGCACTATTAGCCTGGCAGGCCCATACCACATGGTAAAAATCTGCTTTCTACCCGCGGAATTTACGTTCGGCTGAAAAGGATTGCGGCTCGATAACGTGTAGCTTTGACTGGGTTATTAACTGACATGGTTTGTAATCTCCGTAAATGACATTCTTCTGCTTTATCTAATCCATTGGCCGGGCCCGGGTCTATTCGTCACGATAAGCGCAAGTGCTGTAACACATGTGCATAAATTACTAATGGCAATGGGAAGTCCGAGCCTTCAGGGACGGATGAGGAAGGACTCCGGGGCAGAGAAGCTCGGGCGGCAGCGTGTGCACACTCATTTCCCTCTACTCCCTCATGACCAGGCACACAAATCAGCTCTTTGGCGAAAGTGAAAACTCCAGATTTTTTCAGGATCCTGCAAGCCAGCGGTGCAATTCGGCCTCGCGTGTAACTTATATAGGCAGTTTGCGAGTCCGTAATGATGTATTCGGAATTAGGAAGCGAAGCTGACATGGCGATCGCCACATCCTCCAATTCTGTAATTTCCCCGTGCTCCTGCAGTGCCGGTGGAGCATGTACAATTAATTCACGGCAGTCTTTATTTCTTTTTTTTTATGCCTTCTGACTCCCCAATAACCCACGCTACTTTAAAATTATTCAAGATGCTCTGTGATGTAGCCACTTAAGTTCCTCAAAGTTTGATTCCGAATTGGCCTTAATACAGTGATCGTCTCAAACAACTTTCTCTGTTAATTTTTAACTGCGCCGAGTGAAATTAACCACAGCTATTAACGCAAATAGACACACCAAACAAGACAAGAGATCCCTGTTCGCGCTTTCTCGTCCTTTATATGGTGTGTCAACTTGTGTTAGTTGCCGTGTTTAGTGTCACTGAGCGCAGTTGAAAATAAACGAATACTAATTAGCCCAGTTCCTCGACTTACTCAATATCTTGGTGTGTGCTTTTAGCAATTAGTCAGATTTCGATATCTTGCGAATAGATCACTTAACGCACGCATTGCTAATTTCTCCAGCAAATGACATGCACTGTCTCCCGAATTTATCCAAAGATTTAACATTTCTGCCTCTCTCGGAATCGGAGCAGACGAATTCTCTAGCGCGTACGCCTTGTGTGCACGCCTGTTCGAGACGTGGAAAACGACTCCCGTAGCCACTCACAGCTTCGATGAACAGACTACGTCGCTTGAACGCTTGCATAGACATGCCACGTAGCAGAAGCTACGCCCTGCCACAATCTTTTGGCTGGTATAGCAACATTCAGCATCGCCAGGGGTTTACCTATGTACACAAGCTAGAGCCCGCAAAGGATATCATTATAGCGCCGAGAAAGACGAGCTCGCTCGTCGACCGCGCTACTTTATCCGCAGTGTGTCACAACATGGCGTCACATCGAGTCCGATACCTCAACATGAGGGCGCGCTATTCGACCTGACGCTCAAAAAATCACTCGGGACAGCGAAGGTGCATCATTAAGCATGATGTCCGCTGGTACGTGATGTATAGCCTACTTTTTGATTCTTTTAGGAGGGGGTGGGGAAGAAGGGATGCACAGAAAGAAATGGTTGGGGGAGGAAAGAGAGAGCAGAGGGGGAGGAGGGAAATATGGGGAGGAATAGCCGGGCTGTCATCCCGGAGAACCTCCGAGAGGGCTCAAGGCAGAGGCGAAGCAAGCTGCTTCAAGCACTCCGCCGCACGACAGACAGCGCAAGGAGGAAGCCGACTCCGTAACAGCCATAGACTGCCCGGAGGGACAATGCATCCTCGATCGCTCCATAGTGAGCTCAGTGAGCACCCCCATAGAACGCAGAGGGAGGGGTCCGAGCTCTGCTTTATGCAGATGCACAGATGCATGTTTTGATGGTGTCTTTTCGGTGCTGCAGCACAGCGAAGAAGAAGTTACGACGAAGTTGACTTGTCTCGCGAGGCCACCTGCGGTGCGGCCGCTGAAATTTCGAGCGAGGCACGTCCTTGCCCGACGCGCTTGCGGCAGTAACGTGCATGCCCTCGAAACAGTCTACGTTTGCAAAATATATAAATGTAGCAAAATATGAATATGTAGCAAAATATATAAATATCTGCACAACCCATGGATGACGGATGGTCTTTCAGAAAGTTTAAGGAAGGAAAACATGTACAAAAAAAAAACTCAACGTGAACCTTTTAATACTGGACTCGCTAAATAATATAGCAGGTACAGTAAATTACTGAACGTTTTACTTAATGACGCGAAAAAAAAAGGTACTACGAAAATAAATTTGATCAGAATTAGAATAACCCCAAAAAGCACTGGTGGCTACTGAACTCTTTTCTTAACAAGTCGTCTGAGATGTCTTTATAGCCAAAATAAATTACAATAGTCTCACTCATTCCGAGCCAAAAGAAACTGCTAATTCTTTCTCGGATTACTTTTATTCCGTTTACTATAATAACGACCTAAATGCGCAGTTGCCCCATAATACTTTAAGCCGCACGACGCAATCATTCTTCCAGTCACCAGCTACACGAAATGAGGTGTGTTCCTCGATTGCTAATCTTAAACATTCAGGGACTGGCTTAAATAACATTTACGTAAGCCATTTAAAACTGGTTGCACATTTAGTTTCCGACACGCTCTGTAATATTATCAACCTTATGTTTAAACACGGCTCGATCCCTTCGTTTATCAAAACGGTAATAACTCATTTTAAAAAAGGCGACAAAACAGCTACTAATTACCAACCACTTGCAATTCCTTCCTCCCTTAGTAAACTCATTGAGAAATTAATTGCTAAAAGCTTTGATAACTACTTAACAAAGATTAAGTTGCTAAAAAACAACCAATTTGGTTATCGCCATGGAAGTTCCACTAATTTTGTTGTACTGTCTCTTACAGACTACACAAAAAGCTGTATCGATTCGGGAAACTTCGTCAAATCTGTTTTTTTTTAGACTTCAGTAACGCTTTCGACACGGTTAACCATCAAGTCCTGTGTAATAAATTTGAGACTTATGGTATAACCGGTCCCGCACTAACATTCTTAAAAAATTAATTATTTGACCGGCAATACAAAGTACATGTAGCGAATACTTTCTGGGTAACAAGATGTACTAACCAGGATGCACCACAGGGCTCAGTTCTAGGTCCTTTGCTTTTCGTTCGATATATCGCCGCGTCTCTTATATGTCGACGACAAAGGAAACCATGGGAGCTTTAGTGGGCTTCGTCTCGTACATGGGCCTAGCGGAGATTAGAAGACGAAGAAGTCCTCTCCAGGCTGGACTAGCAAAACAGGCTGTTTTTGTTACACGTGCCCTCGCCTCCTATCTTCGTTGCACCGCGACACTGGTGGAGATGCGGGGTATACGACAACCCGATGCTCCGAATCTCTCCCGGGAGCCATTCATCCAGCCCGGACACTCTGTCGGCCATTGCAACGCCTGCGCATCATTTCAGTCGTCGGTTGCAAGGCCTTGCTTCGGAGCTCTCCCCCTGCAGGAACCTTCGTCCAGACGCTACCCATCGCCGCCCATGGCCGACACCAGCCCGCCACAGGATCCTGAAAGCGTCCGTTCGTCCAGCCCACCACACGTAACGTTTCTTCAACTACGGATTCCGGAGCGTTTTCACGGTGGTGCCTTTGAAGACGTCGAAGGCTGGCTTGAAAAGTTTGAGCTCGTCGCCAAGATCAGTGAGTAGAGTTCTAAACAAAAGCTCGCCAATGTATACTTTACTCTTGGCGATAGCGCTCGTACGTGTTATGAAAACTGAGAAGGCAATCTATCGACCTGGAGTGACTACCGCCCGCAGCTCCTTGACACCTTTGCGAGTGTCGACCGACGGGACCATGCCCAGCATCTAATTGAGTTACGGGTTCAGAGACTCAACGAAACTGTTGCAATGTTAGCCGAGGACATGGCCCGTCTGTGTCGCAGAGCCGACCCAAGCATGGCAGATGATAAGAAGTTAAGCTACCTCATGCGCGGCATGAAAGAGCAATTGTTTGCCGGACTCGGTGCGCAATCCACCAAGTACTGTGGCTGATGTTATCAAGGAAGCTACTTCTATTGAGCGAGGACTTCATCAACGATGCAGGCAGTACGATCGCTTGTCCAGCGGCAACGAGGTGAACGCCGCCGCTGGAACTGTTGACACTAAGATCTCTCTGCGCGATCTGATTAGGGAGCTTGTTCGCGAAGAAATTCAGAACCTCGCGACTCCGACAGTGGAACCGCCAGTCGAACCTCCAGTGGCCTATCTCGGCGAAATCATACGTGCCGAAATCAGGCAAGCTTTCCTCTCTCCGAACCTTAGCCCTGAGCCGCATTTCATGAACTACGTCGACGCGGTCCGACGTTCACCACCTCTTATGTCGATACCGCCGTGCCGCCAGCCGTAGACTGCCGCACCTTGGTCATCCCAGGAAGAGCCTCCGAGACGTCCGCAGTTTCGGAAAACGGACGAATAGCGTACTACAGATCGGTGCCCACACTGTTTCAACTGCGGTGCGGTGTCGGCCACGTTTCCCGCCATTGCTGGCATCACGACGTGCAGTTTCGCCCTCTCCGCCCATGGTCTGACGGTCGACGCGCCAACGACGACTACTCGTCACGCCGCCAAGCTCCTTTTCAAGGGTCTCCAGCCACCCGCTCTCAGTTTGACGATCGCCGAGCCAATGACGAGGAATGGCTGCCAAATCACCAAGCCGACATGGGCCACCTGTCGTGCTCTCCGTCTCCTGCACATTCGTATGCACCAATGCGCGACACTTTCACTGACCTGAGGGGCAGGAGGTCACCTAGCCCACGCCGGAGAAACTAAAGGCGGCGACGTCTGGGGGTACGGTTGCACGCCGTCTCCATGATAAAAAGCCCCCGTTGCTTCCGCAGCAGGACGCTATGAAGCTGACGAGCCGTAACAGCGACGAAGTTGTAAGCGCAGACCTTACTGTTTTTGTTGACGTGCAGCAAGTGACAGCTTTGGTCTACAATAGTGCTGACTTCTCCACAATAAGCTCACACCTCGCAGTTCGCCTCAAGAAAGTAAGGACGCCGTGGACAGAGCCCCGCATAAGGATTGCAGGCGGCCGGTTACTGATGCCTGCCGGACAATGTATGGCGAGGTGCATCTTTCGTCGCTACTTTCGTCATTCCCGCCGCGTGCTGTAAATACTTGATTATCGGAATGGACTTTCTGAGGGAATATGGTGCCGTCATCAGCATCCCAGACCGCTTGGTAACATTTTACCATAACCCTGATCCAGTTGATTGCTTAGAACCACCACTTAACACATTACGGCTGAGTAATGACGGCGTTGTCATCCCGCCTCGGTCGTTCACCCTTGTTTCTGTGGCATGCGACGCTTCGTTCGGAGGGGAACGAGTTGCAGACCAAATAACCCTGCTGTGTTTTCTTCTTCTTCTTATACTCCTTGCTCTCCTTCATCTTCTTCGTCTTCTTCAACCTCATCATCAACATCATAATCATCATCATAATCATCAGCCTGTTTTATGTCCACTGCAGGACGAAGGCATCTTCCTGCGATCTCCAATTGCCCCTGTCCTACGCCAACCAATTTCAACTGGCCCCCGCGAATTTCCTAATTTCATCGCTCCACCTAGTCTTCTGCCGTACTACTCTGCGTTTCTCTTCTCTTGGTGCCCATTCTGTAACCCTAATGGTCCAACGGTTATCTAATTACCGCATTCCACGGCCGGCCCAGCTCAATTTCTTTCTCTTGATGTCAATTAGAATATTGTCTATACTCGTTTGCTCCCTGATCCAAACCGCTATTTTTCTGTCTCTTAACGTTATGCCTAGAAATCTTCGTTCCATAGCTGTTTGCGCGGTCCTTAACTTGTTCTCGAGCTTCTTTGTCAGTGTCCAAGTTTTTGCCCCATACACTGGCAAAATGCACTGATTGCACACCCTCCTTTTAAATGATAATGGCAAGCTTCCAGTCAGGAGCTGCCAATGTCTGCCGTATGCGATCCAACCTATTTTTATTCTTCTATGAATTTCCTTCCCATAAGCAAGGTTCCCTGTAATCAGGGTTCCCTGTGAGGGTTCCCTGCTGTTAGTTACTCACGGTATTTCAGTCGCACGAGGCATTGTCAACGTCGTTAATGGGCACACAGATTTGTTGCTGAGGAATTTCAGCACGGAGCGTCGGCATCTTCCAAGGAGCACGGCTGGGGACTATTTCGATGGTGTTGCAGATGTTCAAGCCTGCTTTTCATTGCTTGAAGAAGCATCTACCAAAGATCCGACTCCTGTTCTTGACATCAGCAGTACCTTGCCGCAAGAAGAACGATAAAAACTCCTCGCATTACTAGCTGAGTTCAGGAAAGGACATCATCAGTCGGTTGAACGCCATTAACCAAGCACCGAATAATCACTGAAGATCCCGCCAGACAATTTCACCAGAACCCTTATCCTGTGGCTCTAAAAGAACGTGAAGTGATACAGGAGCAAGTAACTAGAATGCTCGAAGACGACGTAATTCAACTGTCAAGGAGCCCCTGGGCATCGCCTGCAGTTTTAGTCATAGAGAAGGACAGTAGCCTGAGTTTTTGTGCCGGCTACCATAAGTTAAATCAGGTTACAAAGAAAGATGTCTACCCACTCCCACGTATAAATGACTGCATCGACCGGCTTTGACATTCTCGTTACTTCTCTTTATTGGACTTGAAAATTGGATATTGACAAATCGAAGTGGACCCGAGAGACAGTGAGAAAACCGCTTTTGTGACGCCAGATGGACTGTACGAATTTAAAGTTTTGCCTTTCTGTTAGGGCTCCGCGCCCGCAACCTTCCAAAGGCTCATGGATACTGTACTATCGGTGCTCAAGTGGAAAACCTGCTTGGTATATCTCGATGACGTCATTGTCTTTTCTGCAACATTTGATGACCACCTGCAAGACTGAAAGTGGTTCTGCAAGCCATCCGGTCGGCGGATCTCACGTTGAAGGTAGAGAAATGCCATTTTTGCTTTGAGGAACCGCAGTTTCTTAGTCATGTCGTCAGTCATGCTGGTGTTCGTCCCCATCCTGAGAAAATTGCCGCCGTCGTATAGTTCCTTATACCGTCCGATAAGAAATCTGTCAGGCGCTTTCTGGGCCTCCACGCGTATTATCGCCGGTTTATCGCAGGTTTTGCACGCATTGCATCACCATTAATTCCCCTCACGAGAGACGCCGTGGCATTTGTGTGGGGCGATGGACAGAAAATTACATTTAATGAGCTGAGGCAACGGCTGCAAACACCTTCAGTAATTGCCCACTTTGACGAAGCAGCCCCTACAACGCTTCACACTGATGCCGACAATGTTGGCCTGGGAGCAGTGCTCGTGCGATTGCAGGACGACGCTGAAACGGTGATCGCCTATGGAAGTAGAACGATCTCGCGCACAGAAGCCAGTTACTCGACAACTGAGATGGAATGCCTTGCCGTGGTATGGGTGGTTATGAAATTTCGCCCATATTTGTACAGCCGACCTTTCAAAGTTATCAGTGATCATCATTCACTATGCTGGCGACAAACCTGATGATGATTTGGAATTTTTATGGCGCAGCAGCCGTGCAGGTTATAATGCGCCAAGCACACAAACCTGAAAGATCCTTCAGGGCGACTAGCGCGCTGGAGCCTCAGGCTGCATGAGTTCGACATGACGGTCATCTTCAAGTCGGTGAAAAGGCATACCGACGCTGACTGCCTGCGGCGGTGACCGATAGAGTCGACTCCTTCATCCCATGAAGACGAAACGCCCTTCCTCGGTGTTCTTGATATGGTCGCCATTGCACACCAGCAGCGTGAAGAGCCTGAGTTGCTTGCCCTTATTAATTTTTTAGACGGACGAACTCCCCAGGCGCCTTGAATTTTTTCAAGAGCACTGCCATCGTTTTGTTTATGCAACGATGTTCTCCACAATAGGAACTTTTCACCTATCGGAGGCAGCTATTTACTGGTCGTTCGTACACCCCTTCGGACTGAAGTACTCCAAGCATGACACAACGAGGTAGCTTCTGGCCACTTAGGCAATGCATGTGGACTCTGAAAAGAGTATGACAAAGGTACTACTGGCCAAGACTCGCCATGGCCGTGAAAAATCACGTACGTAGTTGCCTCGATTGCCAGAGGCGCAAGTCGCCCCCAAGAAAAACGAGACGACCTGCTACAACCGGTTAAGATCCCACCCACAACATTTGACCAGATTGGAATGGACCTTTTGGGCCCATTTCCTGCGTCTGGTGCAGAAAAGCGCTGGGTTATTGTCGCGACTGATTATCTGACTCGCTAGGCCGAAACAAAGGCTGTCCCGCGAGGCATAGCAGTAGAGGTGACGCGATTTTTCATAGAGAACGTTGTGTTAAGGCATTGTGCTCCAACCGCCGTAAACACAGACAGAGGAACCGATTTCACGGCAGCGCTTTTAGCTAATGTCCTGATGCTCACTGGAACGACTAGCCGCAAGACGACAGCCTACCATACACAAACCAATGGACTCACAGAGCGCCTAAAGAAAATTCTTGAAGACATGCTTTCAATGTATGGGGATGTCGAACAAAAAAAATTGGGACGAGATCCTGCCCTATATAAATTTTGCTTACAACACCGCTAAGCAAGAAACAGCACGCATAACTCCGTTCAGCCTTAATTGTTCACGGACGAGAAGTACGGAGGATGTTGGATGCAATGCTTCCACACGAATGCGATTTCGCGGACACGGATGCAGATGCGGTTACACAACGCGCCGAAGAAGCCAGACAGCTCACACGCGTGCGGATCTGCCAACAGCAGTACTACAACGCAAGCTGCTACAATGCTCGCCATAGACGAGTAACCTACGAAACCGGTGACATAGTCTGGGTTTGAACGCCCGTCCGAAGAGGTCGACTATTCGAGAAGCTATTAAGGCGATACTCCGGACTGTATCGAGTATTACGACGCCTAAGTGACGTCACTGATCAAGGTAGTCCCAGATAGCCCCTATTGCACGAGGCGCCGCCAGCACAGGCCCGAAGTTGTGCACGTAGTACGCGTGAAGCCGTACGTCAGCGAGTGACTGTAGCGAGTGACCTCCTCTAGCATGGGGGCGATGCTTCTTTTTAGAGGGAGACAAATGCCGCGTCTCTTCTGTGTCGATGGCAAAGAAAACGATGGGAGCTTTAGTAGGCTTCGTCTCGTGCATCGGCCTAGCGGAGATTAGAAGTCAAAGAAGTCCTCTCCAGGCTCGACTACTAAAACAAGCTGTTTTTGTTATACGTGCCCTCGTCTCCTATCGTCGTTGCACCACGACAATATTAATGATCTTCCGGATTTTCTTAACTCATCCTATTAAGTTCATTGAATTTTACACGCAGATGACACAACCATATCTTCGTCTCGTAAATCTATTGCTGCTCTTACTTAAAAGTTAAATATTGCATTGAGCAACATTATGAAATGGTGTAGCAACAGTTACTTAGTTCTTAATCCTCGAAAAACTAAAACTATTCCTGAACTAAACCTTAAAATTCCTGCAATTCACGCTTGCAAAGATGTTACTTTTCTTGGCATACATCTTGACCATAACTTTACATTTCGCTGTCACTTCCAACATGTCAAGCAGAGAATTGCGTTCATAATGGTAACAGCGTGAACAAGACGACGACGGAGTGAAAAAACACAGCACGAGCGCTGTCGTGGTCTTGTTTGCGCTGTTACCATTATGAATGTATACAAACTCACCCAACTTTCCACTTCAATAGAGGACAGCGTTTGGCATCCGCGCATTAATCAAAGCTCGCCTTTTTCTTCCCCTGAGGCTCTGCTAGCATAGTATTTTGCTTTCATTCATAGTCACATTAATTACGGTATTGTTTCATGGGGCAACATGTGCGCTTGTCGCTTATGATCCATTCAACGTATCCAAAATCAGTCAATACGCATTATCACTTTTAGCTCCACGCAATCCAATACCTCTGTGTTACTTCGCGTGTGCAATATCTTGCTTGTTAATAATTTGTTCCAGTTTAACATACTTGTCTTATTCCGCAAGCTTCTTCATAATAACCTTACGTTTCCGCTCATTGCATTTGACCTTTTGCAGAATAAAAATGCAGCCAGATTTGCGCGTAATAACAATTTCTTGTTACCCATGGTTCATACCAATCACGGCAAAAAAACATCTGCATTCGCTGCGATTTCTCTTTGGAATGAATTACCATCAACTATAAAACACTGGACTTCTCTTGAAATCTTTAAAAAATTGCCTTAAGTATCATTTTCTGCGATAACTGTACTACTATCCTCGCGGTATTTCTTAAGACATCTGTCTCACATGTCACTTGTGTTTCATTCATGTTGTTTTCATCCATACTTGTTCCCGGCTTTCTTTTATGCCATGCTTTTTCGTTTTTGCTTGATTTCAAATGAAATGTGTAATAATGTATTTAATTCATCGATGTCATTTGATAATGACGTTCATTTACTGTGCACAGATATCGCCATCCATGTTCTATTATTAACGGAGGGTCCCACTACACTTCTGTCACTTGGGGACCCTCGTCTGTATATTTGTGTTATTGTTACTAATTTTTTGAAACCAATAAATCTGAATCTCAATCGGAATCGGAATCTAATAGATAGATAGATAGATAGATAGATAGATAGATAGATAGATAGATAGATAGATAGATAGATAGATAGATAGATAGATAGATAGATAGATAGATAGATAGATAGATAGATAGATAGATAGATAGATAGATAGATAGATAGATAGATAGATAGATCAAAATGAAGGGAAGGAAATTACTACTGGCAGCAGTAACTGTCTAAGCAGTCTGTTGAACGCAGTGGAGGGGTGGAGAGTATAAGAACAGGGAAAGAAAATAAAGGATACGTAGAAAAGCCGCGGAGTTACACAACTGGCGAGAGTTCCATACTGCAAGAACTGTTCAAAACACAGGCTCCGGACTATTTCAAAAGCGCTGCTGATATTCATTGCAACTGCACTTTGCAAAACTGTTTCTAACGACCGTGGGCAGATTCATCACCACCACGGAACTCAGCACAGAAGACGCTTTGTGTTGCCAGAATAGACGGAGGAGGCGACGACGACGAAGAAGCGATAAAAGACGACAGGGACAGACTGGTCACGTACCACGATATACTGACACACTACACGAAACAAAGAGAAGCATACCCACAACTCCACAAACAACTCAACGGGTTTCAAGAAACAAATAGGAGAAGGTTGCAAACCAGAACGTTCCGAAACCCAGTACACTTAAACAGAATAAATTCAACACAATACTCAGACGCGAGCTGCAAGCTCTGCAAACACGAACACGCAGACATGGCACACATCTTATGGAAGTGCACACAGATCAGATCAGTATACGTAGAGGACAAGATAGAACCGGACTTTCTCGAGGAGCGATGGCTAAGCTCTCTGACTAGTTCGGAACTACACGACAAATTATGGGCTATCCAGTAGGCCCGGGCAGCGGTGGAAAGGCTATGCCTCACCGCACAAAATGCCCAGGTGGCCTGAACCCGGGCTGGCAACCTCGCAGGTTCTTTTCCTATTAAAGTTTTTTTTCCGTCCGTCCGTCATTTTGCCAGAATGGCTTGGCGGCTTTCAAATTACCCGCTCCTTTTCGCGCGGCATGCGAAGCAACCCACAGCGCATGCATCGAGCAACGAAGAGCCGGAGTTCCTGAAGCGACGCATAGGGCTCGAGTACTCATCATGGTTCGTGTCGCGGACCAATGGCGCATGCGATGACATCGTTGAGACGAGTTGAGTTGTTTTTTTTTTCGTAATGAAGTCGATCAGCGCGAGACATGTGCTACCGGCGGGGAGACGCAGTGCTGCGTTCGTAATGGGAGATGATGATGATGATGATGATGATGATGATGATGATGATGATGATGATGATGAAAATGTTTTATCTACAGGAAAAGGGGAGGCGAGTTAGGAGGAGGGTGGTCAGATTCTTCCAGAATTCCGTTGCCTAAGGCCGCCGCCCAGGCTCATTCCACGAGGGTTTGCTGGTCCTCGAGGGCTGAGCTGGACAGGGCTGCCTCCCACCCTTTTCACGTTGGCTGTTGTATAGTGCCTACCGCACTATTAGCCTGGCAGTCCCATACCACATGGTAAAAATCTTCTTTCTACCCGCAGAATTTACGTTCGGCTGAAAAGGATTGCGGCTCGATAGCGTGTAGCTTTGACTGGGTTATTAACTGACATGGTTTGTAATCTCCGTAAATGACATTCTTCTGCTTTATCTAATCCATAGGCCGGGCCCGGGTATATTGGTCACGATAAGCGCAAGTGCTGTAACACATGTGCATAAATTACTAATGGCAATGGGAAGTCCGAGCCTTCAGGGACGGATGAGGAAGGACTCCGGGGCAGAGAAGCTCGGGCGGCAGCGTGTGCACACTCATTTCCCTCTACTCCCTCATGAACAGGGACCCAAATGAGCTCTTTGGGGAAAGTGAAAACTCCAGATTTTTTCAGGATCCTGCAAGCAAGCGGTGCTATTCGGCCTCGCGTGTAATTTATATATGCAGTTTGCGAGTCCGTAATGATGTATTCGGAATTAGGATGCGAAGCTGACATGGCGATCGCCACATCTTCCAATTCTGTAATTTCCCCGTGCTCCTGCAGTGCCTGTGGAGCATGTCCAATTAATTCATGGCAGTCTTTATTTCTTTTTTTGATTTCTTCTGACTCCCCAATAACCCACGTTAGTTTAAAATTATTCAAGATGCTCTGTAATGTAGCCACTTAAGTTCCTCAAAGTTTCATTCCGAATTGGCCTTAATACAGTGATCGTCTGAAACATCTTCCTCTGTTAATATTCAACTGCGCCGAGTGAAATTAACCACGGCTATTCACGCAAATAGACACACCAAACAAGACAAGAGATCCCTGTTCGCGCTTTCTCGTCCTTTATATGGTGTGTCAACTTGTGTTAGTTGCCGTGTTTAGGGTCACTTAGCGCAGTTGAAAATGAATGCATACCAACTAGCCCAGTTCCTCGCCTTACTCGATATCTTGGTGAGTGCTTTTAGTAATTAGCGAGATTTCTATATGTTGCGAATATACCACTTAACGCACGCCTTGCTAATTTCTCCAGCAAATGACATGCACTGTCTCCCGAATTTATCCAAAGATTTAACATTTCTGCCTCTCTCGGAATCGGAGCAGACGAATTCTCTAGCACGTACGCCTTGTGTGCACGCCTGTTCGAGACGCGGAAAACGACTCCCGTAGCCATTCACAGCTTCGATGAACAGACTACGTCGCTTGAACGCTTGCATAGACATGCCACGTAGCAGAAGCTATGCCCTGCCACAATCTTTTGGCTGGTATAGCAACATTCAGCATCGCCAGGGGTTTACATATGTACACAAGCTAGAGCCCGCAAAGGATATCATTATAGCCCTGAGAAAGACGAGCTCGCTCGTCGACCGCGCTACTTTATCCACAGTGTGTCACAACATGGCGTCACCTCGAGTCCGAGACCTCAAAATGAGGGCGCGCTATTCGGCATGACGCTCAAAAAATCACTCGGGAGAGCGAAGGTGCATCATTAAGCATGATGTCCGCTGGTACGTGATGTATAGCCTACTTTTTTATTCTTTTGGGAGGGGGTGGGGAAGAAGAGATGCACAGAAAGAAATGGTTGGGGGAGGAAAGAGAGAGCAGGGGAGGAGGAGGGAAATATGGGGAGGAATAGCCGGGCTGTCATCCCGGAGAAGCTCCGCGAGAGCTCAAGGCAGAGGCGAAGCAAGCTGCTTCAAGCACTCCGCCGCACGACAGACAGCGCAAGGAAGAAGCCGACTCCGTAACAGCCAGAGGCTGCCCGGAGGGCCAATGCATCCTCGATCGCTCCATAGTGAGCTCAGTGAGCACCCCCATAGAACGCAGAGGGAGGGGTCCAAGCTCTGCTTTATGCAGATGCACAGACGCATGTTTTGATGGTGTCTTTTCGGTGCTGCAGCACAGCGAAGAAGAAGTTACGACGAAGTTTCCTTGTCTCGCGAGGCCACCTGCGGTGCGGCCGCTGAAATTTCGAGCGAGGCACGTCCTTGCCCGACGCGCTTGCGGCAGTAACGTGCATGCCCTCGAAACAGTCTACGTTTGCAAAATATATAAATGTAGCAAAATATGAATATGTAGCAAAATATATAAATATCTGCACAACCCATGGATGACGGATGGTCTTTCAGAAAGTTTAAGGAAGGAAAACATGTACAAAAAAAAACTCAACGTGAACCTTTTAATACTGGACTCGCTAAATGATATAGCAGGTACAGTAAATTACTGAACGTTTTACTTAATGACGCGAAAAAAAAAGGTACTACGAAAATAAATTTGATCAGAATTAGAATAACCCCAAAAAGCACTGGTGGCTACTGAACTCTTTTCTTAACAAGTCGTCTGAGATGTCTCTATAGCCAAAATAAATTACAATAGTCTCACTCATTCCGAGCCAAAAGAAACTGCTAATTCTTTCTCGGATTACTTTTATTCCGTTTACTATAATAACGACCTAAATGCGCAGTTTCCCCATAATACTTTAAGCCGCACGACACAATCATTCTTCCAGTCACCAGCTACACGAAATGAGGTGTGTTCCTCGATTGCTAATCTTAAACATACAGGGACTGGCTTAAATAACATTTACGTAAGCCATTTAAAACTGGTTGCACATTTAGTTTCCGACACGCTCTGTAATATTATCAACCTTATGTTTAAACACGGCTCGATCCCTTCGTTTATCAAAACGGTAATACCTCTTCCTAAAAAAGGCGACAAACATTCAGCTACTAATTACCAACTACTTGCAATTCATTCCTCCCTTAGTAAACTCATTGAGAAATTAATTGCTAAACGCTTTGATAACTACTTGACAAAGATTAAGTTGCTAAAAGACAACCAATTTGGTTATCGCCATGGAAGTTCCACTAATTTTGTTGTACTGTCTCTTACAGAGTACATAAAAACTGTATCGATTCGGGAAACTTCGTCAAATCTGTTTTTTTAGACTTCAGTAACGCTTTCGACACGGTTAACCATCAAGTCCTGTGTAATAAATTTGAGACTTATGGTATAACCGGTCCCGCACTAACATTCTTAAAAAATTAATTATTTGGCCGGCAATACAAAGTACATGTAGCGAATACTTTCTCGGTAACAAAATGTATTAACCAGGGTGCACCACAGGGCTCAGTTCTAGGTCCTTTGCTTTTCGTTCGATATATCGCCGCGTCTCTTATATGTCGACGACAAAGGAAACCATGGGAGCTTTAGTGGGCTTCGTCTCGTACATCGGCCTAGCGGAGATTAGAAGACGAAGAAGTCCTCTCCAGGCTGGACTAGCAAAACAGGTTGTTTTTGTTACACGTGCCCTCGCCTCCTATCTTCGTTGCACCGCGACACTGGTGGAGATGCGGGGTATACGACAACCCGATGCTCCGAATCTCTCCCGGGAGGCATTCATCCAGCCCGGACACTCTGTCGGCCATCGCAACGCCTGCGCATCATTTCAGTCGTCAGTTGCAAGGCCTTGCTCCCGAGCTCTCCCCCTGCAGGAACCTTCGTCCAGACGCTACCCATTGCCGCCCATGGCCGACACCAGCCCGCCACAGGGTCCTGAAAGCGTCCGTTCGTCCAGCCCACCACACGTAACCTTTCTTCAACTAAGGATTCCGGATCGCTTTCACGGTGGCGCCTTTGAAGACGTCGAAGGCTGGCTTGACAAGTTTGAGCTCGTGGCCAACATCAGTGAGTAGAGTTCTAAACAAAAGCTCGCCAATGTATACTTTACTCTTGGCGATAGCGCTCGTACGTGTTATGAAAACCGAGAAGGCAATCTATCGACCTGGAGTGACTATCGCCCGCAGCTCCTTGACACCTTTACGAGTGTCGACCGACGGGACCATGCCCAGCATATAATTGAGTTACGGGTTCAGAGACTCAACGAAACTGTCGCAATGTTAGCCGAGGACATGGCCCGTCTGTGTCGCAGAGCCGACGCAAACATGACAGGTGATAAGAAGTTACGCTACCTCATGCGCGGCATGAAAGAGCAATTGTTTGCCGGACTCGGTGCGCAATCCACCAAGTACTGTGGCTGATGTTATCAAGGAAGCTACTTCTATTGAGCGAGCACTTCATCAACGATGCAGGCAGTACGATCGCTTGTCCAGCAGCAACGAGGTGAACGCCGCCGCTGTAACTGTTGACACTAAGACCTCTCTGCGCGATCTGACTAGGGAGCTTGTTCGCGAATAAATTCAGAACCTCGCGACTCCGACAGTGGAACCGCCAGTGGAACCACCAGTGGAACCTCCAGTGGCCTATGTCGGCGAAATCATACGTGCCGAAATCAGGCAAGCTTTCCTCTCTCCGAACCTTAGCCCTGAGCCGCATTCCATGAACTGCGTCGACGCGGTCCGACGTTCACCACCTCTTATGTCGATACCGCCGTGCCGCCAGCCGTAGACTGCCGCACCTTGGTCATCCCAGGAAGAGCCTCCGAGACGTCCGCAGTTTCGGAAAATGGACGTTTAGCGTACTACAGATTGGTGCCCACACTGTTTCAACTGCGGTGCGGTGTCGGCCACGTTTCCCGCCATTGCTGGCATCACGACGTGCAGTTTCAACCTCTCCGCCCATGGTCTGACGGTCCACGCGCCAACGACGACTACTCGTCACGCCGCCAAGCTCCTTTTCAAGGGTCTCCAGCCACCCGCTCTCAGTTTGACGATCGCCGAGCCAATGACGAGGAATGGCTGCCAAATCACCAAGCCGACATGGGCAACCTGTCGTGCTCTCCGTCTCCTGCACATTCGTATGCACCAATGCGCGACACTTTCACTGACCTGAGGGGCAGGAGGTCACCTAGCCCACGCCGGAGAAACTAAAGGCGGCGACGTCTGGGGGTACGGTTGCACGCCGTCTCCATGATAAAAAGCCCCCGTTGCTTCCGCAGCAGGACGCTATGAAGCTGACGAGCCGTAACAGCGACGAAGTTGTAAGCGCAGACCTTACTGTTTTTGTTGACGTGCAGCAAGTGACAGCTTTGGTCTACACTAGTGCTGACTTCTCCACAATAAGCTCACACCTCGCAGTTCGCCTCAAGAAAGTAAGGACGCCGTGGACAGAGCCCCGCATAAGGATTGCAGGCGGCCGGTTACTGATGCCTGCCGGACAATGTATGGCGAGGTGCATCTTTCGTCGCTACTTTCGTCATTCCCGCCGCGTGCTGTAAATACTTGATTATCGGAATGGACTTTCTGAGGGAGTATGGTGCCGTCATCAGCATCCCAGACCGCTTGGTAACATTTTACCATAACCCTGATCCAGTTGATTGCTTAGAACCACCACTTAACACATTACGGCTGAGTAATGACGGCGTTGTCATCCCGCCTCGGTCGTTCACCCTTGTTTCTGTGGCATGCGACGCTTCGTTCGGAGGGGAACGAGTTGCAGACCAAATAACCCTGCTGTGTTTTCTTCTTCTTCTTATACTCCTTGCTCTCCTTCTTCTTCTTCGTCTTCTTCAACCTCATCATCAACATCATAATCATCATCATAATCATCAGCCTGTTTTATGTCCACTGCAGGACGAAGGCATCTTCCTGCGATCTCCAATTGCCCCTGTCCTACGCAAACCAATTTCAACTGGCCCCCGCGAATTTCCTAATTTCATCGCTCCACCTAGTCTTCTGCCGTACTACTCTGCGTTTCTCTTCTCTTGGTGCCCGTTCTGTAACCCTAATGGTCCAACGGTTATCTAATTACCGCATTCCACGGCCGGCCCAGCTCAATTTCTTTCTCTTGATGTCAATTAGAATATTGTCTATACTCGTTTGCTCCCTGATCCAAACCGCTATTTTTCTGTCTCTTAACGTTATGCCTAGAAATCTTCGTTCCATAGCTGTTTGCGCGGTCCTTAACTTGTTCTCAAGCTTCTTTGTCAGTGTCCAAGTTTTTGCCCCATACACTGGCAAAATGCACTGAATGCACACCCTCCTTTTAAATGATAATGGCAAGCTTCCAGTCAGGAGCTGCCAATGTCTGCCGTATGCGATCCAACCTATTTTTATTCTCCTATGAATTTCCTTCCCATAAGTAAGGTTCCCTGTAATCAGGGTTCCCTGTGAGGGTTCCCTGCTGTTAGTTACTCACGGTATTTCAGTCGCACGAGGTATTGTCAACGTCGTTAATGGGCACACAGATTTGTTGCTGAGGAATTTCAGCACGGAGCGTCGGCATCTTCCAAGGAGCACGGCTGGGGACTATTTCGATGGTGTTGCAGATGTTCAAGCCTGCTTTTCATTGCTTGAAGAAGCATCTACCAAAGATCCGACTCCTGTTCTTGACATCAGCAGTACCTTGCCGCAAGAAGAACGATAAAAACTCCTCGCATTACTAGCTGAGTTCAGGAAAGGACATCATCAGTCGGTTGAACGCCATTAACCAAGCACCGAATAATCACTGAAGATCCCGCCAGACAATTTCACCAGAACCCTTATCCTGTGGCTCTAAAAGAACGTGAAGTGATACAGGAGCAAGTAACTAGAATGCTCGAAGACGACGTAATTCAACTGTCAAGGAGCCCCTGGGCATCGCCTGCAGTTTTAGTCATAGAGAAGGACGGTAGCCTGAGTTTTTGTGCCGACTACCATAAGTGAAATCAGGTTACAAAGAAAGATGTCTACCCACTTCCACGTATAAATGACTGCATCGACCGGCTTCGACATTCTCGTTACTTCTCTTTATTGGACTTGAAAATTGGATATTGACAAATCGAAGTGGACCCGAGAGACAGTGAGAAAACCGCTTTTGTGACGCCAGATGGACTGTACGAATTTAAAGTTTTGCCTTTCTGTTAGGGCTCCGCGCCCGCAACCTTCCAAAGGCTCATGGATACTGTACTATCGGTGCTCAAGTGGAAAACCTGCTTGGTATATCTCGATGACGTCATTGTCTTTTCTGCAACATTTGATGAGCACCTGCAAGACTGAAAGTGGTTCTGCAAGCCATCCGGTCGGCGGATCTCACGTTGAAGGTAGAGAAATGCCATTTTTGCTTTGAGGAACCGCAGTTTCTTAGTCATGTCGTCAGTCATGCTGGTGTTCGTCCCCATCCTGAGAAAATTGCCGCCGTCGTATAGTTCCTTATACCGTCCGATAAGAAAGCTGTCAGGCGCTTTCTGGGCCTCCACGCGTATTATCGCCGGTTTATCGCAGGTTTTGCACGTATTGCATCACCATTAATTCCCCTCACGAGAGACGACGTGGCATTTGTGTGGGGCGACGGACAGAAAATTACATTTAATGAGCTGAGGCAACGGCTGCAAACACCTTCAGTAATTGCCCACTTTGACGAAGCAGCCCCTACAACGCTTCACACTGATGCCGACAATGTTGGCCTGGGAGCAGTGCTCGTGCGATTGCAGGACGACGCTGAAACGGTGATCGCCTATGCAAGTACGATCTCGCGCACAGAAGCCAGTTACTCGACAACTGAGATGGAATGCCTTGCCGTGGTATGGGTGGTTATGAAATTTCGCCCATATTTGTACAGCCGACCTTTCAAAGTTATCGGTGATCATCATTCACTATGCTGGCGACAAACCTGATGATGATTTGGAATTTTTATGGCGCAGCAGCCGTGCAGGTTATAATGCGCCAAGCACACAAACCTGAAAGATCCTTCAGGGCGACTAGCGCGCTGGAGCCTCAGGCTGCAAGAGTTCGACATGACGGTCATCTTCAAGTCGGTGAAAAGGCATACCGACGCTGACTGCCTGCGGCGGTGACCGATAGAGTCGACTCCTTCATCCCATGAAGACGAAACGCCCTTCCTCGGTGTTCTTGATATGGTCGCCATTGCACACCAGCAGCGTAAAGAGCCTGTTGCTTGCCCTTATTAATTTTTTAGACGGACGAACTCCCCAGGCGCCTTGAATTTTTTCAAGAGCACTGCCATCGTTTTGTTTATGCAACGATGTTCTCCACAATAGGAACTTTTCACCCATCGGACGCAGCTATTTACTGGTCGTTCGTACACCCCTTCGGACTGAAGTACTCCAAGCATGACACAACGAGGTAGCTTCTGGCCACTTAGGCAATGCATGTGGACTCTGAAAAGAGTACGACAAAAGTGCTACTGGCCAAGACTCGCCATGGCCGTGAAACATCACGTACGTAGTTGCCTCGATTGCCAGAGGCGCAAGTCGCCCTCAAGAAAAACCAGACGACCTGCTACAACCAGTTAAGATTCCACGCACAACATTTGACCAGATTGGAATGGACCTTTTGGGACCATTTCCTGCGTCTGGCGCAGAAAACCGCTGGGTTATTGTCGCGACTGATTATCTGACTCGCTAGGCCGAAACAAAGGCTGTCCCGCGAGGCATAGCAGTAGAGGTGACGCGATTTTTCATAGAGAACGTTGTGTTGAGACATTGTGCTCCAACCATCGTAAACACAGACAGAGGAACCACATTCACGGCAGCGCTTTTAGATAATGTCCTGATGCTCGCTGGAACGACTAACCGCAAGACGACAGCCTACCATCCACAAACCAATGGACTCACAGAGCGCCTAAAGAAAATGCTTGAAGACATGCTTTCAATGTATGTGGATGTCGAACAAAAAAAATTGGGGCGAGATCCTGCCTTATATAAATGTTGCGTACAACACCGCTAAGCAAGAAACAGCACGCATGACTCCGGTCAGCCTTAATTGTTCACGGACGAGAAGTACAGAGGATGTTGGATGCAATGCTTCCACACGAATGCGATTGCGCGGACACGGATGCAGATGCGGTTACACAATGCGCCGAAGAAGCCAGACAGCTCACACGCGTGCGGATCTGCCAACAGCAGTACTACGACGCAAGCTGCTACAATGCTCGCCATAGACGAGTAACCTACGAAACCGGTGACATAGTCTGGGTTTGAACGCCCGTCCGAAGAGGTCGACTATTCGAGAAGCTATTAAGGCGATACTCCGGACCGTATCGAGTACTACGACGCCTAAGTGACGTCACTGATCAAGGTAGTCCCAGATAGCCCCTATTGCACGAGGCGCCGCCAGCACAGGCCTGAAGTTGTGCACGTAGTACGCATGAAGCCGTACGTCAGCGAGTGACTGTAGCGAGTGACCTCCTCTAGCATGGGGGCGACGCTTCTTTTTGGAGGGAGACGAATGCCGCGTCTCTTCTGTGTCGATGGCAAAGAAAACGATGGGAGCTTTAGTAGGCTTCGTCTCGTGCATCGGCCTAGCGGAGATTAGAAGTCGAAGAAGTCCTCTCCAGGCTCGACTACTAAAACAAGTTGTTTTTGTTATACGTGCCCTCGTCTCCTATCGTGGTTGCACCACGACAATATTAATGATCTTCCGGATTTTCTTAACTCATCCTATTAAGTTCATTGAATTTTACACGCAGATGACACAACCATATCTTCGTCTCGTAAATCTATTGCTGCTCTTACTTAAAAGTTAAATATTGCATTGAGCAACATTATGAAATGGTGTAGCAACAGTTGCTTAGTTCTTAATCCTCGAAAAACTAAAACTATTCCTGAACTAAACCTTAAAATTCATGCAATTCACGCTTGCAAAGATGTTACTTTTCTTGGCATACATCTTGACCCTAACCTTACATTTCGCTGTCACTTCCAACATGTCAAGCAGAGAACTGCGTTCATAATGGTAACAGCGTGAACAAGACGACGACGGAGTGAAAAAACACAGCACGAGCGCTGTCGTCGTCTTGTTTGCGCTGTTACCACTATGAATGTATACAAACTCACCCAACTTTCCACTTCAATAGAGGACAGCGTTTGGCATCCGCGCATTAATCAAAGCTCGCCTTTTTCTTCCCCTGAGGCTCTGCTAGCATAGTATTTTGCTTTCATTCATAGTCACATTAATTACGGTATTGTTTCATGGGGCAACATGTGCGCTTGTCGCTTATGATCCATTCAACGTATCCAAAATCAGTCAATACGCATTATCACTTTTAGCTCCACGCAATCCAATACCTCTGTGTTACTTCGCGTGTGCAATATCTTGCTTGTTAATAATTTGTTCCAGTTTAACATACTTGTCTTATTCCGCAAGCTTCTTCATAATAACCTTACGTTTCCGCTCATTGCATTTGACCTTTTGCAGAATAAAAATGCAACCAGAATTGCGCCTAATAACAACTTCTTGTTCCCCATGGTTCATACCAATCACGGCAAAAAAACATCTGCATTCGCTGCGATTTCTCTTTGGAATGAATTACCATCAACTATAAAACACTGGACTTCTCTTGAAATCTTTAAAAAATTGCCTTAAGTATCATTTTATGCGATAACTGTACTACTATCCTCGCGGTATTTCTTGAGACATCTGTCTCACATGTCACATCTTGTGTTTCATTCATGTTGTTTTCATCCATACTTGTTCCCGGCTTTCTTTTATGCCATGCTTTTTCGTTTTTGCTTGATTTCAAATGAAATGTGTAATAATGTATTTAATTCATCGATGTCATTTGATAATGACGTTCATTTACTGTGCACAGATATCGCCATTCATGTTCTATTATTAACGGAGGGTCCCACTACACTTCTGTCACTTGGGGACCCTCGTCTGTATATTTGTGATATTGTTACTACTCTTTTGAAACCAATAAATCTGAATCTGAATCGGAATCGAAATCTAATAGATAGATAGATAGATAGATAGATAGATAGATAGATAGATAGATAGATAGATAGATAGATAGATAGATAGATAGATAGATAGATAGATAGATAGATAGATAGATAGATAGATAGATAGATAGATAGATAGATAGATCAAAATGAAGGGAAGGAAATTACTACTGGCAGCAGTAACTGTCTAAGCAGTCTGTTGAACGCAGTGGAGGGGTGGAGAGTATAAGAACAGGGAAAGAAAATAAAGGATACGTAGAAAAGCCGCGGAGTTACACAACTGGCGAGAGTTCCATACTGCAAGAACTGTTCAGAACACAGGCTCCGGACTATTTCAAAAGCGCTGCTGATATTTATTGCAACTGCACTTTGCAAAACTGTTTCTAACGACCGTGGGCAGATTCATCACCACCACGGAACTCAGCACAGAAGACGCTTTGTGTTGCCAGAATAGACGGAGGAGGCGACGACGACGAAGAAGCGATAAAAGACGACAGGGACAGACTGGTCACGTACCACGATATACTGACACACTACACGAAACAAAGAGAAGCATACCCACAACTCCACAAACAACTCAACGGGTTTCAAGAAACAAATAGGAGAAGGTTGCAAACCAGAACGTTCCGAAACCCAGTACACTTAAACAGAATAAATTCAACACAATACTCAGACGCGAGCTGCAAGCTCTGCAAACACGAACATGCAGACATGGCACACATCTTATGGAAGTGCACACAGATCAGATCAGTATACGTAGAGGACAAGATAGAACCGGACTTTCTCGAGGAGCGATGGCTAAGCTCTCTGACTAGTTCGGAACTACACGACAAATTATGGGCTATCCAGTAGGCCCGGGCAGCGGTGGAAAGGCTATGCCTCACCGCACAAAATGCCCAGGTGGCCTGAACCCGGGCTGGCAACCTCGCAGGTTCTTTTCCTATTAAAGTTTTTTTTCCGTCCGTCCGTCATTTTGCCAGAATGCCTTGGCGGCTTTCAAATTACCCGCTCCTTTTCGCGCGGCATGCGAAGCAACCCACAGCGCATGCATCGAGCAACGAAGAGCCGGAGTTCCTGAAGCGACGCATAGGGCTCGAGTACTCATCATGTGTTCATTATCCTCAAGAGAAAAGTATATAATAGCTGTGTCTTACCAGTACTCACCTACGGGGCAGAAACCTGGAGGCTTACGAAAAGGGTTCTACTCAAATTGAGGACGACACAACGAGCTATGGAAAGAAGAATGATAGGTGTAACGTTAAGGGATAAGAAAAGAGCAGATTGGGTGAGGGAACAAACGCGAGTTAATGACATCTTAGTTGAAATCAAGAAAAAGAAATGGGCATGGGCAGGACATGTAATGAGGAGGGAAGATAACCGATGGTCATTAAGGGTTACGGACTGGATCCCAAGGGAAGGGAAGCGTAGCAGGGGGCGGCAGAAAGTTAGGTGGGCGGATGAGATTAAGAAGTTTGCAGGGACGGCATGGCCACAATTAGTACATGACCGGGGTTGTTGGAGAAGTATGGGAGAGGCCTTTGCCCTGCAGTGGGCGTAACCAGGCTGATGATGATGATGATGATGACTCATCATGGTTCGTGTCGCGGACCAATGGCGCATGCGATGACATCGTTGAGACGAGTTGAGTTGTTTTTTTTTTTTCGTAATGAAGTCGTTCAGCGCGAGACATGTGCTACCGGCGGGGAGACGCAGTGCTGCGTTCGTAATGGGAGATGATGATGATGATGATAATGATGATGATGATGATGATGATGATGATGATGATGATGATGATGATGATGATGATGATGAAAATGTTTTATCTACAGGAAAAGGGGAGGCGAGTTAGGAGGAGGGTGGTCAGATTCTTCCAGAATTCCGTTGGCTAAGGCCGCCGCCCAGGCTCATTCCACGAGGGTTTGCTGGTCCTCGAGGGCTGAGCTGGACAGGGCTGCCTCCCACCCTTTTCACGTTGGCTGTTGTATAGTGCCTACCGCACTATTAGCCTGGCAGTCCCATACCACATGGTAAAAATCTTCTTTCTACCCGCAGAATTTGCGTTCGGCTGAAAAGGATTGCGGCTCGATAGCGTGTAGCTTTGACTGGGTTATTAACTGACATGGTTTGTAATCTCCGTAAATGACATTCTTCTGCTTTATCTAATCCATAGGCCGGGCCCGGGTATATTGGTCACGATAAGCGCAAGTGCTGTAACACATGTGCATAAATTACTAATGGCAATGGGAAGTCCGAGCCTTCAGGGACGGATGAGGAAGGACTCCGGGGCAGAGAAGCTCGGGCGGCAGCGTGTGCACACTCATTTCGCTCTACTCCCTCATGACCAGGGACCCAAATGAGCTCTTTGGGGAAAGTGAAAACTCCAGATTTTTTCAGGATCCTGCAAACAAGCGGTGCTATTCGGCCTCGCGTGTAATTTATATATGCAGTTTGCGAGTCCGTAATGATGTATTCGGAATTAGGATGCGAAGCTGACATGGCGATCGCCACATCTTCCAATTCTGTAATTTCCCCGTGCTCCTGCAGTGCCTGTGAAGCATGTCCAATTAATTCATGGCAGTCTTTATTTTTTTTTTATTTCTTCTGACTCCCCAATAACCCACGTTAGTTTAAAATTATTCAAGATGCTCTGTAATGTAGCCACTTAAGTTCCTCAAAGTTTCATTCCGAATTGGCCTTAATACAGTGATCGTCTGAAACATCTTTCTCTGTTAATATTCAACTGCGCCGAGTGAAATTAACCACAGCTATTCACGCAAATAGACACACCAAACAAGACAAGAGATCCCTGTTCGCGCTTTCTCGTCCTTTATATGGTGTGTCAACTTGTGTTAGTTGCCGTGTTTAGTGTCACTGAGCGCAGTTGAAAATAAACGAGTATACTAACTAGCCCAGCTCCTCGACTTACTCAATATCTTGGTGAGTGCTGTTAGCAATTAGCGAGATTTCTATATGTTGCGAATATACCACTTAACGCACGCCTTGCTAATTTCTCCAGCAAATGACATGCACTGTCTCCCGAATTTATCCAAAGATTTAACATTTCTGCCTCTCTCGGAATTGGAGCAGACGAATTCTCTAACGCGTACGCCTTGTCTGCACGCCTGTTCGAGACGCGGAAAACGACTCCCGTAGCCATTCACAGCTTCGATGAACAGACTGCGTCGCTTGAACGCTTGCATAGACATGCCACGTAGCAGAAGCTATGCCCTGCCACATTCTTTTGGCTGGTATAGCAACATTCAGCATCGCCAGGGGTTTACATATGTACACAAGCTAGAGCCCGCAAAGGATATCATTATAGCCCTGAGAAAGACGAGCTCGCTCGTCGACCGCGCCACTTTATCCGCAGTGTGTCACACCATGGCGTCACCACGAGTCCGAGACCTCAAAATGAGGACGTGCTATTCGACCTGACGCTCAAAAAATCACTCGGGAGAGCGCAGGTGCATCATTGAGCATGATGTCCGCTGGTACGTGATGTATAGCCTACTTTTTGATTCTTTTAGGAGGGGGTGGGGAAGAAGGGATGCACAGAAAGAAATGGTTGGGGGAGGAAAGAGAGAGCAGAGGAGGAGGAGGGAAATATGTGGAGGAATAGCCGGGCTGTCATCCCGGAGAACCTCCGAGAGGGCGCAAGGCAGAGGCGAAGCAAGCTGCTTCAAGCACTCCGCCGCACGACAGACAGCGCAAGGAAGAAGCCGACTCCGTAACAGCCAGAGGCTGCCCGGAGGGCCAATGCATCCTCGATCGCTCCATAATGAGCTCAGTGAGCACCCCCATAGAACGCAGAGGGAGGGGTCCAAGCTCTGCTTTATGCAGATGCACAGACGCATGTTTTGATGGTGTCTTTTCGGTGCTGCAGCACAGCGAAGAAGAAGTTACGAGGAAGTTTCCTTGTCTCGCGAGGCCACCTGCGGTGCGGCCGCAAAATTTCGAGCGAGGCACTTCCTTGCCCAACGCGCTTGCGGCAGTAACGTGCATGCCCTCGAAACAGTCTACGTTTGCAAAATATATAAATGTAGCAAAATATGAATATGTAGCAAAATATATAAATATCTGCACAACCCATGGATGACGGATGGTCTTTCAGAAAGTTTAAGTAAGGAAAACATGTACAAAAAAAACTCAACGTGAACCTTTTAATACTGGACTCGCTAAATGATATAGCAGGTACAGTAAATTACTGGACGTTTTACTTAATGACGCGAAAAAAAGGTACTACGAAAATAAATTTGATCAGAATAAGAATAACCCCAAAAAGCACTGGTGGCTACTGAACTCTTTTCTTAACAAGTCGTTTGAGATGTCTCTATAGCCAAAATAAATTACAATAGTCTCACTCATTCCGATCCAAAAGAAACTGCTAATTCTTTCTCGGATTACTTTTATTCCGTTTACTATAATAACGACCTAAATGCGCAGTTTCCCCATAATACTTTAAGCCGCACGACACAATCATTCTTCCAGTCACCAGCTACACGAAATGAGGTGTGTTCCTCGATTGCTAATCTTAAACATACAGGGACTGGCTTAAATAACATTTACGTAAGCCATTTAAAACTGGTTGCACATTTAGTTTCCGACACGCTCTGTAATATTATCAACCTTATGTTTAAACACGGCTCGATCCCTTCGTTTATCAAAACGGTAATACCTCTTCCTAAAAAAGGCGACAAACATTCAGCTACTAATTACCAACTACTTGCAATTCATTCCTCCCTTAGTAAACTCATTGAGAAATTAATTGCTAAACGCTTTGATAACTACTTAACAAAGATTAAGTTGCTAAAAGACAACCAATTTGGTTATCGCCATGGAAGTTCCACTAATTTTGTTGTACTGTCTCTTACAGACTACATAAAAAGCTGTATCGATTCGGGAAACTTCGTCAAATCTGATTTTTCAGACTTCAGTAACGCTTTCGACACGGTTAACCATCAAGTCCTGTGTAATAAATTTGAGACTTATGGTATAACCGGTCCCGCACTAACATTCTTAAAAAATTAATTATTTGACCGGCAATACAAAGTACATGTAGCGAATACTTTCTGGGTAACAAAATGTACTAACCAGGATGCACCACAGGGCTCAGTTCTAGGTCCTTTGCTTTTCGTTCGATATATCGCCGCGTCTCTTATATGTCGACGACAAAGGAAACCATGGGAGCTTTAGTGGGCTTCGTCTCGTACATCGGCCTAGCGGAGATTAGAAGACGAAGAAGTCCTCTCCAGGCTGGACTAGCAAAACAGGTTGTTTTTGTTACACGTGCCCTCGCCTCCTATCTTCGTTGCACCGCGACACTGGTGGAGATGCGGAGTATACGACAACCCGATGCTCCGGATCTCTCCCGGGAGCCATTGATCCAGCCCGGACACTCTGTCGGCCATTGCAACGCCTGCGTATCCTTTCAGTCGTCGGTTGCAAAGCCTTGCTTCGGAGCTCTCCCCCTGCAGGAACCTTCGTCCAGACGCTACCCATCGCCGCCCATGGCCGACACCAGCCCGCCACAGGATCCTGAAAGCGTCCCTTCGTACAGCCCACCACACGTAACGTTTCTTCAACTACGGATTCCGGATCGTTTTCACGGTGGTGCCTTTGAAGACGTCGAAGGCTGGCTTGACAAGATTGAGCTCGTCGCCAAGATCAGTGAGTAGTGTTCTAAACAAAAGCTCACCAATGTGTATACTTTACTCTTGGCGATAGCGCTCGTACGTGTTATGAAAACCGAGAAGGCAGTCTATCGACCTGGAGTGACTACCGCCCGCAGCTCCTTGACACCTTTACGAGTGTCAACCGACGGGACCGTGCCCAGCATCTAATTGAGTTACGGGTTCAGAGACTCAACGAAACTGTCGCAATGTTAGCCGAGGACATGGCCCGTCTGTGTCGTAGAGCCGACCCAAACATGACAGGTGATAAGAAGTTACGCTACCTCATGCGCGGCATGAAAGAGCAATTGTTTGCCGGACTCGGTGCGCAATCCACCAAGTACTGTGGCTGATGTTATCAAGGAAGCTACTTCTATTGAGCGAGGACTTCATCAACGATGCAGGCAGTACGATCGCTTGTCCAGCGGCAACGAGGTGAACGCCGCCGCTGTAACTGTTGACACTAAGACCTCTCTGCGCGATCTGATTAGGGAGCTTGTTCGCGAAGAAATTCAGAACCTCGCGACTCCGACAGTGGAACCGCCAGTGGAACCACCAGTGGAACCTCCAGTGGCCTATGTCGGCGAAATCATACGTGCCGAAATCAGGCAAGCTTTCCTCTCTCCGAACCTTAGCCCTGAGCCGCATTCCATGAACTGCGTCGACGCGGTCCGACGTTCACCACCTCTTATGTCGATACCGCCGTGCCGCCAGCCGTAGACTGCCGCACCTTGGTCATCCCAGGAAGAGCCTCCGAGACGTCCGCAGTTTCGGAAAACGGACGAATAGCGTACTACAGATCGGTGCCCACACTGTTTCAACTGCGGTGCGGTGTCGGCCACATTTCCCGCCATTGCTGGCATCACGACGTGCAGTTTCGCCCTCTCCGCCCATGGTCTGACGGTCGACGCGCCAACGACGACTACTCGTCACGCCGCCAAGCTCCTTTTCAAGGGTCTCCAGCCACCCGCTCTCAGTTTGACGATCGCCGAGCCAATGACGAGGAATGGCTGCCAAATCACCACGCCGACATGGGCCACCTGTCGCGCTCTCCGTCTCCTGCACATTCGTATGCACCAATGCGCCGCACTTTCACTGACCTGAGGGGCAGGAGGTCACCTAGCCCACGCCGGAGAAACTAAAGGCGGCGACGTCTGGGGTACGGTTGCACGCCGTCACCATGATAAAAAGCCCCCGTTGCTTCCGCCGCAGGACGCTATGAAGCTGACGAGCCGTATAACAGCGACGAAGTTGTAAGCGCAGACCTTATTGTGTTTGTTGACGTGCAGCAAGTGACAGCTTTGGTCGACACTATCGTGCTGACTTCTCCACAATAAGCTCACACCTCGCAGTTCGCCTCAAGAAAGTAAGGACGCCGTGGACAGAGCACCCGCATAAGGATTGCAGGCGGCCGGTTACTGATGCCTGCCGGACAATGTATGGCGAGGTGCATCTTTCGTCGCTACTTTCGTCATTCCCGCCGCGTGCTGTAAATACTTGATTATCGGAATGGACTTTCTGAGGGAGTATGGTGCCGTCATCAGCATCCCAGACCGCTTGGTAACATTTTACCATAACCCTGATCCAGTTGATTGCTTAGAACCACCACTTAACACATTACGGCTGAGTAATGACGGCGTTGTCATCCCGCCTCGGTCGTTCACCCTTGTTTCTGTGGCATGCGACGCTTCGTTCGGAGGGGAACGAGTTGCAGACCAAATAACCCTGCTGTGTTTTCTTCTTCTTCTTATACTCCTTGCTCTCCTTCTTCTTCTTCGTCTTCTTCAACCTCATCATCAACATCATAATCATCATCATAATCATCAGCCTGTTTTATGTCCACTGCAGGACGAAGGCATCTTCCTGCGATCTCCAATTGCCCCTGTCCTACGCAAACCAATTTCAACTGGCCCCCGCGAATTTCCTAATTTCATCGCTCCACCTAGTCTTCTGCCGTACTACTCTGCGTTTCTCTTCTCTTGGTGCCCGTTCTGTAACCCTAATGGTCCAACGGTTATCTAATTACCGCATTCCACGGCCGGCCCAGCTCAATTTCTTTCTCTTGATGTCAATTAGAATATTGTCTATACTCGTTTGCTCCCTGATCCAAACCGCTATTTTTCTGTCTCTTAACGTTATGCCTAGAAATCTTCGTTCCATAGCTGTTTGCGCGGTCCTTAACTTGTTCTCAAGCTTCTTTGTCAGTGTCCAAGTTTTTGCCCCATACACTGGCAAAATGCACTGAATGCACACCCTCCTTTTAAATGATAATGGCAAGCTTCCAGTCAGGAGCTGCCAATGTCTGCCGTATGCGATCCAACCTATTTTTATTCTCCTATGAATTTCCTTCCCATAAGTAAGGTTCCCTGTAATCAGGGTTCCCTGTGAGGGTTCCCTGCTGTTAGTTACTCACGGTATTTCAGTCGCACGAGGTATTGTCAACGTCGTTAATGGGCACACAGATTTGTTGCTGAGGAAATTCAGCACGGAGCGTCGGCATCTTCCAAGGAGCACGGCTGGGGACTATTTCGATGGTGTTGCAGATGTTCAAGCCTGCTTTTCATTGCTTGAAGAAGCATCTACCAAAGATCCGACTCCTGTTCTTGACATCAGCAGTACCTTGCCGCAAGAAGAACGATAAAAACTCCTCGCATTACTAGCTGAGTTCAGGAAAGGACATCATCAGTCGGTTGAACGCCATTAACCAAGCACCGAATAATCACTGAAGATCCCGCCAGACAATTTCACCAGAACCCTTATCCTGTGGCTCTAAAAGAACGTGAAGTGATACAGGAGCAAGTAACTAGAATCCTCGAAGACGACGTAATTCAACTGTCAAGGAGCCCCTGGGCATCGCCTGCAGTTTTAGTCATAGAGAAGGACGGTAGCCTGAGTTTTTGTGCCGACTACCATAAGTTAAATCAGGTTACAAAGAAAGATGTCTACCCACTCCCACGTATAAATGACTGCATCGACCGGCTTCGACATTCTCGTTACTTCTCTTTATTGGACTTGAAAATTGGATATTGACAAATCGAAGTGGACCCGAGAGACTGTGAGAAAACCGCTTTTGTGACGCCAGATGGACTGTACGAATTTAAAGTTTTGCCTTTCTGTTAGGGCTCCGCGCCCGCAACCTTCCAAAGGCTCATGGATACTGTACTATCGGTGCTCAAGTGGAAAACCTGCTTGGTATATCTCGATGACATCATTGTCTTTTCTGCAACATTTGATGAGCACCTGCAAGACTGAAAGTGGTTCTGCAAGCCATCCGGTCGGCGGATCTCACGTTGAAGGTAGAGAAATGCCATTTTTGCTTTGAGGAACCGCAGTTTCTTAGTCATGTCGTCAGTCATGCTGGTGTTCGTCCCCATCCTGAGAAAATTGCCGCCGTCGTATAGTTCCTTATACCGTCCGATAAGAAAGCTGTCAGGCGCTTTCTGGGCCTCCACGCGTATTATCGCCGGTTTATCGCAGGTTTTGCACGTATTGCATCACCATTAATTCCCCTCACGAGAGACGACGTGGCATTTGTGTGGGGCGACGGACAGAAAATTACATTTAATGAGCTGAGGCAACGGCTGCAAACACCTTCAGTAATTGCCCACTTTGACGAAGCAGCCCCTACAACGCTTCACACTGATGCCGACAATGTTGGCCTGGGAGCAGTGCTCGTGCGATTGCAGGACGACGCTGAAACGGTGATCGCCTATGCAAGTACGATCTCGCGCACAGAAGCCAGTTACTCGACAACTGAGATGGAATGCCTTGCCGTGGTATGGGTGGTTATGAAATTTCGCCCATATTTGTACAGCCGACCTTTCAAAGTTATCGGTGATCATCATTCACTATGCTGGCGACAAACCTGATGATGATTTGGAATTTTTATGGCGCAGCAGCCGTGCAGGTTATAATGCGCCAAGCACACAAACCTGAAAGATCCTTCAGGGCGACTAGCGCGCTGGAGCCTCAGGCTGCAAGAGTTCGACATGACGGTCATCTTCAAGTCGGTGAAAAGGCATACCGACGCTGACTGCCTGCGGCGGTGACCGATAGAGTCGACTCCTTCATCCCATGAAGACGAAACGCCCTTCCTCGGTGTTCTTGATATGGTCGCCATTGCACACCAGCAGCGTAAAGAGCCTGTTGCTTGCCCTTATTAATTTTTTAGACGGACGAACTCCCCAGGCGCCTTGAATTTTTTCAAGAGCACTGCCATCGTTTTGTTTATGCAACGATGTTCTCCACAATAGGAACTTTTCACCCATCGGACGCAGCTATTTACTGGTCGTTCGTACACCCCTTCGGACTGAAGTACTCCAAGCATGACACAACGAGGTAGCTTCTGGCCACTTAGGCAATGCATGTGGACTCTGAAAAGAGTACGACAAAAGTGCTACTGGCCAAGACTCGCCATGGCCGTGAAACATCACGTACGTAGTTGCCTCGATTGCCAGAGGCGCAAGTCGCCCTCAAGAAAAACCAGACGACCTGCTACAACCAGTTAAGATTCCACGCACAACATTTGACCAGATTGGAATGGACCTTTTGGGACCATTTCCTGCGTCTGGCGCAGAAAACCGCTGGGTTATTGTCGCGACTGATTATCTGACTCGCTAGGCCGAAACAAAGGCTGTCCCGCGAGGCATAGCAGTAGAGGTGACGCGATTTTTCATAGAGAACGTTGTGTTGAGACATTGTGCTCCAACCATCGTAAACACAGACAGAGGAACCACATTCACGGCAGCGCTTTTAGATAATGTCCTGATGCTCACTGGAACGACTAACCGCAAGACGACAGCCTACCATCCACAAACCAATGGACTCACAGAGCGCCTAAAGAAAATGCTTGAAGACATGCTTTCAATGTATGTGGATGTCGAACAAAAAAAATTGGGGCGAGATCCTGCCTTATATAAATTTTGCGTACAACACCGCTAAGCAAGAAACAGCACGCCTGACTCCGTTCAGCCTTAATTGTTCACGGACGAGAAGTACAGAGGATGTTGGATGCAATGCTTCCACACGAATGCGATTGCGCGGACACGGATGCAGATGCGGTTACACAATGCGCCGAAGAAGCCAGACAGCTCACACGCGTGCGGATCTGCCAACAGCAGTACTACGACGCAAGCTGCTACAATGCTCGCCATAGACGAGTAACCTACGAAAACGGTGACATAGTCTGGGTTTGAACGCCCGTCCGAAGAGGTCGACTATTCGAGAAGCTATTAAGGCGATACTCCGGACCGTATCGAGTACTACGACGCCTAAGTGACGTCACTGATCAAGGTAGTCCCAGATAGCCCCTATTGCACGAGGTGCCGCCAGCACAGGCCTGAAGTTGTGCACGTAGTTCGCATGAAGCCGTACGTCAGCGAGTGACTGTAGCGAGTGACCTCCTCTAGCATGGGGGCGACGCTTCTTTTTAGAGGGAGACAAATGCCGCGTCTCTTCTGTGTCGATGGTGTTTGGATCAGACTGCTGGTACGATCTGTTGGGAACTCGGCGCTGACGCCCGTGGTTGTACCTGGGTCGCAAGCCCCAAGGGTAGCGTTGGCCTGGCGGCCTGGGGTACAACTGGAAGCATCCGAAGGTCCCGGCAAAGCATGAGTCGACTGGTAACAACGAAACAACTTGTTTATTTTAACATCGCAAAGAGTTGGTGGTCAGGTTTGACCGAAGTAGAGAGACGGGAGAGCACTTCACTCAACAGAAGAAATCGGAGCCCTCCTTTTTGGCGTCCGGGGGCAGCTGTTTTTATACTCTCGCAGTTGAGGGCAAGAAGGAACCCCTCAAAAGACGAGCACGTGAATGTACAATGGGCTAATGGTGACGCACACTGTCGAGCACGATCTCGTAGCACCCTGTCGTGGCGCTGCCGGTCGGACACAATGACTGTAATGAGAGGATGGTCCCTGCTTTGGCATCGCCTGTTTCGGGCACAATGACTGGAATGAGATCCCTGCTTTGGCATCGCCTGTTTCGGGCACAATGACTGGAATGAGATCCCTGCTTTGGCATCGCCTGTTTCGGGCACAATGACTGGAATGCGAGGATGATCCCTAGGCGGTCGCATCGCCGCAGTCGCGCCTGGAAACACCTGGCGATGAGTGTTGCGGCGACGACGATCGGGCCAAAATGTCTGCCGCCCCGCCGCAGTCGCGCCGGCAAAACCACGTGTCGCAGGCGAATCGCAACAGACCGCCCCGCCGGGGGAAGGAGATCCCGATGGACAGGGGACTGCATCCGCTGTCCGGAGGGATGTCGCTCGATGATGCTCATAACCGAAGTCGGGCGTCCCTCGACGTTTCTTGAGCGCAGCGCACAGAGAAGGCCTCGTTCTCTCGTTCAGGTTCGCACGGGACACTGCAAAGTGACTTCGGGAGAGTTCACATTTTTGTTCTTGTTCCCGGCAAGCGTTAGAACTACGCTGAAACTCAACCGCTCAGTCAGCAAGCACGGCACAACCCTCACTAAGCCCTGCCAGGCTCTTTCCCCTTTTTATACCACTGCCTAGTTCCTTACAGTAGTCTAGCATCACTCAGAACGCGTCCACAAATTGAAAAATTGCACTAGAAAGCATATCATCACTTTGAAACACTAAACAAAAGCAATATGTTAAAAAAAATCCTGCCTCAGGAAGAAAAACATCAGTAACAAACAATTTTGAGGCTGATTCCTACGTTAGGGGCTTCGACTTAAGCCATCGGCGTTACCGTTGAGACTCCCCTTTTTGTAACGCACCTCAAAGGAATATTGTTGTAAAGCGAGGCTCCAGCGCAGGAGGCGGCCATTTTTGGGAGAGATGGTCTGCAGCCATTGGAGAGGGCAGTGATCCGTCTCAATGATAAACCTCGAGCCGGCTAGATAGCATGACAATTTCTGAACGGCCCACACGAGACACGCACACTCTTTCTCGGTGGCGCTATACGCCTGCTCACGACTGGTCAGCTTACGACTAGCATACAGGACGGGGTGTTCTACTTCTCCCTTTTCCCGTTGGCACAGTACAACGCCCATGCCTCGCTCACTAGCATCGCACTGAACAACGAACCCTTTTGTATAGTCTGGCGATCGTAGCACAGGCTGGCTTGTTAGGGCACTCTTTAGGGCGCTAAAAGCTCTTTCCTTTGTCTCGTCCCAGACGACTGTTTGAGGCTCTGTCTTTCTTAGAGCATCCGTCAGGGGAGCCGCGATATCAGAGTACCTAGGGATGTACCTCTGATAGTAGCCGGCGACACCCAAGAACGACCGAATATCGGTCTTGGTGCGCGGTTGCGGAAAGTCTCGCACAGCGGCCACTTTTATTTCAGAGGGGCGGCGACGACCCTGACCAATCACGTGACCGAGGTAGACAACCTCGGCCTGTGCTAACTGGCACTTAGGAGCCTTGACTGTCAAGCCCGCTTCGCGCAGGCGGGTTAGCACTGCCCGCAAGTGTGCCATATGCTCAGACCAGGATGCGGAGAATATCGCTACGTCGTCTAGATACGGTAAAGCGAATTCTTGCTGTCCCCGCAACACTTTATCCATGAGACTTGAAAAACAGTATGGCGCGTTCTTCAAACCAAAACTCAACACTTTAGGACGGAATGTTCCCATTGGTGAAATGAACGCCGCATACCTACTAGCCTCTTCTGTAAGTGGAACCTGCCAATAACCCCTGACAAGATCTAGGGTGGAAATAAACTGAGCGCTACTAACTTTCTCAAGGCGCTCCTCGATGTTAGGGATCGGATAAATTTGATCCTTAGTGATGGAATTAAGCCTGCGGTAGTCGACGCAAGGACGAGGTTCCTTGCCCGGTACCTCAACTAAAATCAAAGGGGAGGTATAATCACTCTCACCTGCCTCAATAACACCCAGCTGTAGCATTTCCTTTACCTCAGCCTCCATAATATCGCTCTGGCGGGGTGACACCCGATACGCCTTGGATCGTACTGGCTCTGGGGAGGTAAGTTCTATATCATGAGTAAGTACAGAAGTCCTACCAGGCCTCTCAGAGAACAGACCTTGAAACTCTTGTAATAGCTGGTGTAGTTCGGTTTTCTGCTCGGGCGACAGCGGTGCTTTACTGATAAGGTCACTAATGACTTGACCGGTGTCTTCCCTGTTCGTCACTGAGCCTAGTCCCGGAAGCTCGACCGGAAGCTCTTCAGGAACGTTTACCATCATGCACACCACTGCTTCCCTTTGTCTATAAGGTTTGAGCAGATTACAGTGGTAAACTTGCTGTGCTTTCCGCTTTCCTGGCAGACTTACCACGTAGTTAACGTCCGACAGTTTCTGAACAATTCGTGCTGGGCCCTCCCACTGCACGTCTAGTTTGTTGTTTAGCGATGTGCGCAATATCATGACCTCATCGCCAACCTCAAAACGACGGGCCCTGGCTGTCCGATCATAATAAACCTTGGCCCTCTGCTGGGCCTTTGTCATTGCTTCACCTGACAACTCCTTTGCCCTTCTTAAGCGTTCGAGGAGCTTAAGCACGTACTCCACCACGACTGGGTCGTCGCCCCTACCTTCCCATGATTCTCGAAGCATGCGAAGCGGAGATCGAAGCGAGCGACCGTACACCAGTTCAGCTGGCGAAAACCCCGTAGCCGCATGCGGCGCGGTCCTTAAAGCAAACATCACCCCAGGCAGACACAGCTCCCAGTCAGTTCGATGTTCAAAACACAACGCTCTCAACACGCGCTTCATGACGGAGTGGAGCTTCTCAACGGAATTCGACTGTGGGTGGTACACTGAGCTGTGTAACAGCTTTACCCCACACCTTTCGAGAAAAGTTGTCGTCAAAGCGCTAGTAAACACTGTGCCCTGATCTGATTGGATTTCCGCAGGGAAACCAACTCGCGCAAATATGGACAGTAGTGCATTAACTATCTCAACTGAGCTGAGTTCTTTAAGCGGCACTGCTTCAGGGAACTTTGTCGCTGGGCAGATCACAGTCAAAATGTGTCTGTACCCCGTGGCTGTTACCGGCAGAGGTCCCACAGTATCAATAACGAGCCGTCTAAAAGGCTCCGTTATGATAGGTACCAATTTCAACGGCGCCCTTGATTTGTCCCCTGGTTTGCCCACCCGCTGACAAGTGTCACATGTCCTCACGAAATGGTCTGCGTCCCGAAAACACCCTGGCCAATAGTACTCTTGTAAGAGACGGTCCTTAGTTTTCTTAACTCCTAGGTGTCCGGACCACGAACCCCCATGCGACAAGCGCAACAGATCCTGACGATAGCATTGAGGCACGATCAGCTGATCGAACTCCACTCCTCGTCGGTCTAGATACTTCCGGTACAGGACTCCACCTCTTTCCACAAAACGCGCAGTTTTCCTGGCGATACCTTCTTTGACATTGCAGCGCACGTTTTCCAGGCTGCCATCCTTTTTTTGCTCGGCTATCAAAGCCGACCGGCTGACTTTTAGCAACCTATCAAGTCCGTCTGACGTAGGCGCGATGAGCAAATCAGTAGATAGCTCTTCTAACTTTCCCGTGTCGGGCATTTCCTCTCCAGTATCTGGCGCCTTTAACGTTACAGACTCAAGTTTATTCAGTTCGTCAGCTTGCTGCACCTCTGACCCTTTTTCATTGTTCGATAACGTCGGCCCCGCAACTACCGCCTTTGCAGCGAGCTCCCGAACCTTCGATCTGGTTAAGGCCTGAACACTAGCTTCACCAAACAAAAGCCCCTTCTCGCGCAGGAGGTGATCGGACCTGTTTGAAAATAGGTACGGGTACTGGGGTGGCAGCATAGATGACACTGCCGCCTCTGTCTCAAGCGCTCCGAAAGGTCCTTCAATAAGCACCTTTGCTACTGGCAGACACACGCTATGAGCTTCCACGGCTTGCTTGATCCACGCGCACTCGCCCGTGAACATATGGGGTTCTACGTAAGATGGGTGAACTACATCCATCGTAGCTGCGGAATCGCGAAGCACTCGGCACTCTTTCCCGTTCACGAGGAGGTCTCGCATGTAAGGCTCGAGAAGCTTCATGTTCTCGTCAGTGCTGCCTATTGAAAAAAACACAACTTTTGGTGTTGTTTCCGGACACTGCGCCGAAAAGTGACCCGGCTTCTGGCACGTATAACAAACGCCCGCTCGCCTCATCTCGAACCGCTTTCTGCGTTTGGCTGCCGCCGTCTCTTTACGTTTGGTCGGACTGCTTTCACTCGCATCCTCACTACGCGTGTCCCCCTTTAATCTCATGGGTGTGAACTTCGGCCTCTCAAACTTCGAGCCAAATTCACCCTTTTGACCGTCCTTAGCTCCGCGAGCCCGACGCGTCACAAACTCCTCGGCTAGCTCAGCGGCTTTAGCCACCGTACAAACGTCTGGCCTATCCAAGACCCAGTATCGCACGTTCTCCGGTAACCGACTATAAAACTGTTCTAGCCCGAAACACTGCAGAACTTTATCGTGGTCACCAAACGCTTTCTCTTCTTTGAGCCACTCCTGCATGTTCGACATAAGCCTATACGCAAACTCTGTATATGACTCACTTCTGCCTTTCTCATTTTCCCGAAACTTCCGACGGAACGCCTCCGCAGACAGCCGGTACTTTTTTAGCAGACTCGATTTTACTTTGTCGAAATCCTCTGCTTCCTCTCTATCCAAGCGAGCGACTACGTCGGCCGCCTCGCCGGGTAACAAAGTGAGCAAGCGCTGTGGCCACGTTTCCCGAGAGAACCCCTGCTTCTCGCACGTTCGCTCAAAGTTAACCAGGAACAAACCAATGTCCTCTCCAAGCTTAAACGGCCGCATCAGGTCAGTCATTTTGAACAATACTCGTTCTCCTGCACCGTGTGCCTGACTTCCATTACGAGCGCGTTCCATCTCTACCTCAAGACGCTTCATTTCCAAAGCGTGTTGACGGTCACGCTCTTCTTTTTCTTTCTGCTCTTTAAGTTCGCGCTCCTGTTTCTCTTTTTGCTCTTTAAGTTCGCGCTCCTGTTTCTCTTTTTGCTCTTTAAGTTCGCGCTCCTGTCTTTTTGACCTCTCCTCAATAGTCTCAAGGCATTCCGACAGCTCGTCATCCTCAGCCTCTAACTCAAGAATAGCCTTTATCAGTTCCGGTTTTCTTAGTTTGTCTGAGACATCCAGACCCAACTCTCTTGCAAGCTCCAACAATTTCGGTTTGCGCAACGACTTCAAATCCATGGCTGCTCTGAATGCTGCTTTCTCTACTGCCTATTATTGTCTTGCCGCAACTAACCCGGCAGCAACGACAACCACAATTACCAGCTCTGTTTCTAACACTAACAAAAGCCTGGCAAAGCTCAGAAGAAGAAAGTCCCGCACTCACCAAACCTCGCAGGCAGGAATTCCGCGCAGTCGTTCCGCTGCAGGCAACCAGTCGTCACACAGGGCTCGTTGCACTGCTCCCGGATCGTCGTTGAGCTGCTCAGCATACCGTCAACTGCATCTCTTTGCTGCTGGCCTCCGTTGTCGCGATCCCACCGCTGCCACCAGATGTTTGGATCAGACTGCTGGTACGATCTGTTGGGAACTCGGCGCTGACGCCCGTGGTTGTACCTGGGTCGCAAGCCCCAAGGGTAGCGTTGGCCTGGCGGCCTGGGGTACAACTGGAAGCATCCGAAGGTCCCGGCAAAGCATGAGTCGACTGGTAACAACGAAACAACTTGTTTATTTTAACATCGCAAAGAGTTGGTGGTCAGGTTTGACCGAAGTAGAGAGACGGGAGAGCACTTCACTCAACAGAAGAAATCGGAGCCCTCCTTTTTGGCGTCCGGGGGCAGCTGTTTTTATACTCTCGCAGTTGAGGGCAAGAAGGAACCCCTCAAAAGACGAGCACGTGAATGTACAATGGGCTAATGGTGACGCACACTGTCGAGCACGATCTCGTAGCACCCTGTCGTGGCGCTGCCGGTCGGACACAATGACTGTAATGAGAGGATGGTCCCTGCTTTGGCATCGCCTGTTTCGGGCACAATGACTGGAATGAGATCCCTGCTTTGGCATCGCCTGTTTCGGGCACAATGACTGGAATGAGATCCCTGCTTTGGCATCGCCTGTTTCGGGCACAATGACTGGAATGCGAGGATGATCCCTAGGCGGTCGCATCGCCGCAGTCGCGCCTGGAAACACCTGGCGATGAGTGTTGCGGCGACGACGATCGGGCCAAAATGTCTGCCGCCCCGCCGCAGTCGCGCCGGCAAAACCACGTGTCGCAGGCGAATCGCAACAATGGCAAAGAAAACGATGGGAGCTTTAGTAGGCTTCGTCTCGTGCATCGGCCTAGCGGAGATTAGAAGTCGAAGAAGTCCTCTCCAGGCTCGACTACTAAAACAAGCTGTTTTTGTTATACGTGCCCTCGTCTCCTATCGTCGTTGCACCACGACAATATTAATGATCTTCCGGATTTTCTTAACTCATCCTATTTAGTTCATTGAATTTTACACGCAGATGACACAACCATATCTTCGTCTCGTAAATCTATTGCTGCTCTTACTTAAAAGTTAAATATTGCATTGAGCAACATTATGAAATGGTGTAGCAACAGTTGCTTAGTTCTTAATCCTCGAAAAACTAAAACTATTCCTGAACTAAACCTTAAAATTCATGCAATTCACGCTTGCAAAGATGTTACTTTTCTTGGCATACATCTTGACCCTAACCTTACATTTCGCTGTCACTTCCAACATGTCAAGCAGAGAACTGCGTTCATAATGGTAACAGCGTGAACAAGACGACGACGGAGTGAAAAAACACAGCACGAGCGCTGTCGTCGTCTTGTTTGCGCTGTTACCACTATGAATGTATACAAACTCACCCAACTTTCCACTTCAATAGAGGACAGCGTTTGGCATCCGCGCATTAATCAAAGCTCGCCTTTTTCTTCCCCTGAGGCTCTGCTAGCATAGTATTTTGCTTTCATTCATAGTCACATTAATTACGGTATTGTTTCATGGGGCAACATGTGCGCTTGTCACTTATGATCCATTCAACGTATCCAAAATCAGTCAATACGCATTATCACTTTTAGCTCCACGCAATCCAATGCCTCTGTGTTACTTCGCGTGTGCAATATCTTGCTTGTTAATAATTTGTTCCAGTTTAACATACTTGTCTTATTCCGCAAGCTTCTTCATAATAACCTTACGTTTCCGCTCATTGCATTTGACCTTTTGCAGAATAAAAATGCAACCAGATTTGCGCCTAATAACAACTTCTTGTTACCCATGGTTCATACCAATCACGGCAAAAAAACATCTGCATTCGCTGCGATTTCTCTTTGGAATGAATTACCATCAACTATAAAACACTGGACTTCTCTTGAAATCTTTAAAAAATTGCCTTAAGTATCATTTTATGCGATAACTGTACTACTATCCTCGCGGTATTTCTTGAGACATCTGTCTCACATGTCACATCTTGTGTTTCATTCATGTTGTTTTCATCCATACTTGTTCCCGGCTTTCTTTTATGCCATGCTTTTTCGTTTTTGCTTGATTTCAAATGAAATGTGTAATAATGTATTTAATTCATCCATGTCATTTGATAATGACGTTCATTTACTGTGCACAGATATCGCCATTCATGTTCTATTATTAACGGAGGGTCCCACTACACTTCTGTCACTTGGGGACCCTCGTCTGTATATTTGTGATATTGTTAGTACTCTTTTGAAACCAAAATATCTGAATCTGAATCGGAATCGAAATCTAATAGATAGATAGATAGATAGATAGAGAGATAGATAGATAGATAGATAGATAGATAGATAGATAGATAGATAGATAGATAGATAGATAGATAGATAGATAGATAGATAGATAGATAGATAGATAGATAGATAGATAGATAGATAGATGAAAATGAAGGGAAGGAAATTACTACTGGCAGCAGTAACTGTCTAAGCAGTCTGTTGAACGCAGTGGAGGGGTGGAGAGTATAAGAACAGGGAAAGAAAATAAAGGATACGTAGAAAAGCCGCGGAGTTACACAGCTGGCGAGAGTTCCATACTGCAAGAACTCTTCAAAACACAGGCTGCGGACTATTTCAAAAGCGCTGCTGATATTTATTGCAACTGCACTTTGCAAAACTGTTTCTAACGACCGTGGGCAGATTCATCACCACCACGGAACTCAACACAGAAGACGCTTTGTGTTGCCAGAATAGACGGAGGAGGCGACGACGACGAAGAAGCGATAAAAGACGACAGGGACAGACTGGTCACGTACCACGATATTATGACACACTACACGAAACAAAGAGAAGCATACCCAGAACCCCACAAACAACTCAACGGGTTTCAAGAAACAAATAGGAGAAGGTTGCAAACCAGAACGTTCCGAAACCCAGTACACTTAAACAGAATAAATTCAACACAATACTCAGACGCGAGCTGCAAGCTCTGCAAACACGAACATGCAGACATGGCACACATCTTATGGAAGTGCACACAGATCAGATCAGTATACGTAGAGGACAAGATAGAACCGGACTTTCTCGAGGAGCGATGGCTAAGCTCTCTGACTAGTTCGGAACTACACGACAAATTATGGGCTATCCAGTAGGCCCGGGCAGCGGTGGAAAGGCTATGCCTCACCGCACAAAATGCCCAGGTGGCCTGAACCCGGGCTGGCAACCTCGCAGGTTCTTTTCCTATTAAAGTTTTTTTTCCGTCCGTCCGTCATTTTGCCAGAATGGCTTGGCGGCTTTCAAATTACCCGCTCCTTTTCGCGCGGCATGCGAAGCAACCCACAGCGCATGCATCGAGCAACGAAGAGCCGGAGTTCCTGAAGCGACGCATAGGGCTCGAGTACTCATCATGGTTCGTGTCGCGGACCAATGGCGCATGCGATGACATCGTTGAGACGAGTTGAGTTGTTGTTTTTTTTTTTTTCGTAATGAAGTCGATCAGCGCGAGACATGTGCTACCGGCGGGGAGACGCAGTGCTGCGTTCGTAATGGGAGATGATGATGATGATGATGATGATGATGATGATGATGATGATGATGATGATGATGATGATGATGATGATGATGATGATGATGATGAAAATGTTTTATCTACAGGAAAAGGGGAGGCGAGTTAGGAGGAGGGTGGTCAGATTCTTCCAGAATTCCGTTGGCTAAGGCCGCCGCCCAGGCTCATTCCACGAGGGTTTGCTGGTCCTCGAGGGCTGAGCTGGACAGGGCTGCCTCCCACCCTTTTCACGTTGGCTGTTGTATAGTGCCTACCGCCCTATTAGCCTGGCAGTCCCATACCACATGGTAAAAATCTTCTTTCTACCCGCAGAATTTACGTTCGGCTGAAAAGGATTGCGGCTCGATAGCGTGTAGCTTTGACTGGGTTATTAACTGACATGGTTTGTAATCTCCGTAAATGACATTCTTCTGCTTTATCTAATCCATAGGCCGGGCCCGGGTATATTGGTCACGATAAGCGCAAGTGCTGTAACACATGTGCATAAATTACTAATGGCAATGGGAAGTCCGAGCCTTCAGGGACGGATGAGGAAGGACTCCGGGGCAGAGAAGCTCGGGCGGCAGCGTGTGCACACTCATTTCCCTCTACTCCCTCATGACCAGGGACCCAAATGAGCTCTTTGGGGAAAGTGAAAACTCCAGATTTTTTCAGGATCCTGCAAGCAAGCGGTGCTATTCGGCCTCGCGTGTAATTTATATATGCAGTTTGCGAGTCCGTAATGATGTATTCGGAATTAGGATGCGAAGCTGACATGGCGATCGCCACATCTTCCAATTCTGTAATTTCCCCGTGCTCCTGCAGTGCCTGTGGAGCATGTCCAATTAATTCATGGCAGTCTTTATTTCTTTTTTTGATTTCTTCTGACTCCCCAATAACCCACGTTAGTTTAAAATTATTCAAGATGCTCTGTAATGTAGCCACTTAAGTTCCTCAAAGTTTCATTCCGAATTGGCCTTAATACAGTGATCGTCTGAAACATCTTTCTCTGTTAATATTCAACTGCGCCGAGTGAAATTAACCACAGCTATTAACGCAAATAGACACACCAAACAAGACAAGAGATCCCTGTTCGCGCTTTCTCGTCCTTTATATGGTGTGTCAACTTGTGTTAGTTGCCGTGTTTAGGGTCACTTAGCGCAGTTGAAAATGAATGCACACCAACTAGCCCAGTTCCTCGCCTTACTCAATGTCTTGGTGAGTGCTTTTAGCAATTAGTGGGATTTCTATATGTTGCGAATATACCACTTAACGCACGCCTTGCTAATTTCTCCAGCAAATGACATGCACTGTCTCCTGAATTTATCCAAAGATTTAACATTTCTGCCTCTCTCGGAATTGGAGCAGACGAATTCTCTAACGCGTACGCCTTGTGTGCACGCCTGTTCGAGACGCGGAAAACGACTCCCGTAGCCATTCACAGCTTCGATGAACAGACTACGTCGCATGAACGCTTGCATAGACATGCCACGTAGCAGAAGCTATGCCCTGCCACAATCTTTTTGCTGGTATAGCAACATTCAGCATCGCCAGGGGGTTACATATATACACACGCTAGAGCTTTGTCCACAGTGTGTCACACCATGGCGTCACCTCGAGTCCGAGACCTCAAAATGAGGACGCGCTATTCGACCTGACGCTCAAAAAATCACTCGGGACAGCGAAGGTGCATCATTAAGCATGATGTCCGCTGGTACGTGATGTATAGCCTACTTTTTGATTCTTTTAGGAGGGGGTGGGGAAGAAGGGATGCACAGAAAGAAATGGTTGGGGGAGGAAAGAGAGAGCAGAGGAAGATGAGGGAAAGAGGGGAGAAATAGCTGGGTTATCATCCCGGAGAACCTCCGAGAGGGCTCAAGGCAGAGGCAAAGCAAGATGCTTCAAGCACTCCGCCGCACGACAGACAGCGCAAGGAAGAAGCCGACTCCGTAACAGCCAGAGGCTGCCCGGAGGGCCAATGCATCCTCGATCGCTCCATAGTGAGCTCAGTGAGCACCCCCATAGAACGCAGAGGGAGGGGTCCAAGCTCTGCTTTATGCAGATGCACAGACGCATGTTTTGATGGTGTCTTTTCGGAGCTGCAGCACAGCGAAGAAGAAGTTACGACGAAGTTGACTTGTCTCGCGAGGCCACCTGCGGTGCGGCCGCTGAAATTTCGAGCGAGGCACGTCCTCGCCCCACGCGCTTGCGGCGGTAACGTGCATGCCCTCGAAACAGTCTACGTTTGCAAAATATATAAATGTAGCAAAATATGAATATGTAGCAAAATACATAAATATCTGCACAACCCATGGATGACGGATTGTCTTTCAGAAAGTTTAAGGAAGGAAAACATGTACAAAAAAAAAAACTCAACGTGAACCTTTTAATACTGGACTCGCTAAATGATAGAGCAGGTACAGTAAATTACTGAACGTTTTACTTAATGACGCGAAAAAAAGGTACTACGAAAGTAAATTTGATCAGAATAAGAATAACCCCAAAAAGCACTGGTGGCTACTGAACTCTTTTCTTAACAAGTCGTCTGAGATGTCTCTATAGCCAAAATAAATTACAATAGTCTCACTCATTCCGAGCCAAAAGAAACTGCTAATTCTTTCTCGGATTACTTTTATTCCGTTTACTATAATAACGACCTAAATGCGCAGTTTCCCCATAATACTTTAAGCCGCACGACACAATCATTCTTCCAGTCACCAGCTACACGAAATGAGGTGTGTTCCTCGATTGCTAATCTTAAACATACAGGGACTGGCTTAAATAACATTTACGTAAGCCATTTAAAACTGGTTGCACATTTAGTTTCCGACACGCTCTGTAATATTATCAACCTTATGCTTAAACACGGCTCGATCCCTTCGTTTATCAAAACGGTAATACCTCTTCCTATAAAAGGCGACAAACATTCAGCTACTAATTACCAACTACTTGCAATTCATTCCTCCCTTAGTAAACTCATTGAGAAATTAATTGCTAAACGCTTTGATAACTACTTAACAAAGATTAAGTTGCCAAAAGGCAACCAATTTGGTTATCGCCATGGAAGTTCCACTAATTTTGTTGTACTTTCTCTTACAGACTACATAAAAAGCTGTATCGATTCGGGAAACTTCGTCAAATCTGATTTTTTAGACTTCAGTAACGCTTTCGACACGGTTAACCATCAAGTCCTGTGTAATAAATTTGAGACTTATGGTATAACCGGTCCCGCACTAACATTCTTAAAAAATTAATTATTTGACCGGCAATACAAAGTACATGTAGCGAATACTTTCTGGGTAACAAAATGTACTAACCAGGATGCACCACAGGGCTCAGTTCTAGGTCCTTTGCTTTTCGTTCGATATATCGCCGCGTCTCTTATATGTCGACGACAAAGGAAACCATGGGAGCTTTAGTGGGCTTCGTCTCGTACATCGGCCTAGCGGAGATTAGAAGACGAAGAAGTCCTCTCCAGGCTGGACTAGCAAAACAGGTTGTTTTTATTACACGTGCCCTCGCCTCCTATCTTCGTTGCACCGCGACACTGGTGGAGATGCGGGGTATACGACAACCCGATGCTCCGGATCTCTCCCGGGAGCCATTCATCCAGCCTGGACACTCTGTCGGCCATTGCAACGCCTGCGTATCCTTTCAGTCGTCGGTTGCAAGGCCTTGCTTCGGAGCTCTCCCCCTGCAGGAACCTTCGTCCAGACGCTGCCCATCGCCGCCCATGGCCGACACCAGCCCGCCACAGGATCCTGAAAGCGTCCGTTTGTCCAGCCCACCACACGTAACTTTTCTTCAACTACGGATTCCGAATCGCTTTCACGGTGGTGCCTTTGAAGACGTCGAAGGCTGGCTTGACAAGATTGAGCTCGTCGCCAAGATCAGTGAGTAGAGTTCTAAACAAAAGCTCACCAATGTATACTTCACTCTTGGCGATAGCGCTCGTACGTGTTATGAAAACCGAGATGGCAGTCTATCGACCTGGAGTGACTACCGCCCGCAGCTCCTTGACACCTTTACGAGTGTCGACCGACGGGACCGTGCCCAGCATCTAATTGAGTTACGGGTTCAGAGACTCAACGAAACTGTCGCAATGTTAGCCGAGGACATGGCCCGTCTGTGTCGTAGAGCCGACCCAAACATGACAGGTGATAAGAAGTTAAGCTACCTCATGCGCGGCGTGAAAGAGCAATTGTTTGCCGGACTCGGTGCGCAATCCACCAAGTACAGTGGCTGATGTTAATCAAGGAAGCTACTTCTATTGAGCGAGGACTTCATCAACGATGCAGGCAGTACGATCGCTTGTCCAGCGGCAACGAGGTGAACGCCGCCGCTGTAACTGTTGACACTAAGACCTCTCTGCACGATCTGATTAGGGAGCTTGTTCGCGAAGAAATTCAGAACCTCGCGACTCCGACAGTGGAACCGCCAGTCGAACCTCCAGTGGCCTATGTCGGCGAAATCATACGTGACGAAATCAGGCAAGCTTTCTTCTCTCCGAACCTTAGTCCTGAGCCGCATTCCATGAACTACGTCGACGCGGTCCGACGTTCACCACCTCTTATGTCGATACCGCCGTGCCGCCAGGCGTAGACTGCCGCACCTTGGTCATCCCAGGAAGAGCCTCCGAGACGTCCGCAGTTTCGGAAAACGGACGAATAGCGTACTACAGATCGGTGCCCACACTGTTTCAACTGCGGTGCGGTGTCGGCCACGTTTCCCGCCATTGCTGGCATCACGACGTGCAGTTTCGCCCTCTCCGCCCATGGTCTGACGGTCGACGCGCCAACGACGACTACTCGTCACGCCGCCAAGCTCCTTTTCAAGGGTCTCCAGCCACCCGCTCTCAGTTTGACGATCGCCGAGCCAATGACGAGGAATGGCTGCCAAATCACCAAGCCGACATGGGCCACCTGTCGTGCTCTCCGTCTCCTGCACATTCGGATGCACCAATGCGCGACACTTTCACTGACCTGAGGGGCAGGAGGTCACCTAGCCCACGCCGGAGAAACTAAAGGCGGCGACGTCTGGGGGTACGGTTGCACGCCGTCTCCATGATAAGAAGCCCCCGTTGCTTCCGCAGCAGGACGCTATGAAGCTGACGAGCCGTAACAGCGACGAAGTTGTAAGCGCAGATCTTACTGTTTTTGTTGACGTGCAGCAAGTGACAGCTTTGGTCTACACCAGTGCTGACTTCTCCACAATAAGCTCACACCTCGCAGTTCGCCTCAAGAAAGTAAGGACGCCGTGGACAGAGCCCCGCATAAGGATTGCAGGCGGCCGGTTACTGATGCCTGCCGGACAATGTATGGCGAGGTGCATCTTTCGTCGCTACTTTCGTCATTCCCGCCGCGTGCTGTAAATACTTGATTATCGGAATGGACTTTGTGAGGGAGTATGGTGCCGTCATCAGCATCCCAGACCCCTTGGTAACATTTTACCATAACCCTGATCCAGTTGATTGCTTAGAACCACCACTTAACACATTACGGCTGAGTAATGACGGCGTTGTCATCCCGCCTCGGTCGTTCACCTTTGTTTCTGTGGCATGCGACGCTTCGTTCGGAGGGGAACGAGTTGCAGACCAAATAACCCTTCTGTGTTTTCTTCTTCTTCTTCTACTCCTTCCTCTCCTTCTTCTTCTTCGTCTTCTTCAACCTCATCATCAACATCATAATCATAATCATAATCATCAGCCTGTTTTATGTCCACTGCAGGACGAAGGCATCTTCCTGCGATCTCCAATTGCCCCTGTCCTACGCCAACCAATTTCAACTGGCCCCCGCGAATTTCCTAATTTCATCGCTCCACCTAGTGTTTGGATCGCACCGCTGGTGCGATCGGTTGTTGGGAACTCGGCGCTGACGTCCGTGGTTGTACCTGGGTCGCAAGCCCCAAGGGTAGCGTTGGCCTGGCGGCCTGGGGTACAACTGGAAGCATCCGAAGGTCCCGGCAAAGCATGAGTCGACTGGTAACAACAAAACAACTTGTTTATTTTAACATCGCAAAGAGTTGGCGGTCAGGTTGACCGAAGTAGAGAGACGGGAGAGCACTTTACTCAGCAGAAGAAATCGGAGCCCTCTCTTTGGCGTCCGGGGGCAGCTGTTTTTTATACTCTCGCAGTTGAGGGCAAGAAGGAACCCCTCAATAGACGAGCACGTGAATGTACAATGGGCTAATGGTGACGCACACTGTCGTAGCGCTGCCGGTCGGGCACAATGACTGGAATGAGAGGGTGATCCCTGCTGTCGCACCGCCTGGTTCGGGCACAATGACTGGAATGAGAGGGTGATCCCTGCTTTCGCATCGCCCGGTTTGGGCACAATGGCACATACACTCACACACGCACATGAAGACACGTGGCATCGGAACATGCCTGGAAACGCCTGGAAACACCTGGCGGGGAGCGTTGCGGCGACGACGAACGGGCCAAAATGTCTGCCGCCCCGCCGCAGTCGCGCCGGCAAAACCGCGTGTCGCAGGCGAAACGCAACAGACCGCCCCGCCGGGGGAAGGAGATCCCGATGGACAGGGGACTGCATCCGCTGTCCGGAGGGATGTCGCTCGATGATGCTCATAACCGAAGTCGGGCGTCCCTCGACGTTTCTTGAGCGCAGCGCACAGAGAAGGCCTTGTTCTCTCGTTCAGGTTCGCACGGGACACTGCAAAGTGACTTCGGGAGAGTTCACATTTTTGTTCTCGTTCCCGGCAAGCGTTAGAACTACGCTGAAACTCAACCGCTCAGTCAGCAAGCACGGCACAACCCTCACTAAGCCCTGCCAGGCTCTTTCCCCTTTTTATACCACTGCCTAGTTCCTTACAGTAGTCTAGCATCACTCAGAACGCGTCCACAAATTGGAAAATTGCACTAGAAAGCATATCATCACTTTGAAACACTAAACAAAAGCAATATGTTAAAAAAAATCCTGCCTCAGGAAGAAAAACATCAGTAACCAACAATTTTGAGGCTGATTCCTACGTTAGGGGCTTCGACTTAAGCCATCGGCGTTACCGTTGAGACTCCCCTTTTTGTAACGCACCTCAAAGGAATATTGTTGTAAAGCGAGGCTCCAGCGCAGGAGGCGGCCATTTTTGGGAGAGATGGTCTGCAGCCATTGGAGAGGGCAGTGATCCGTCTCAATGATAAACCTCGAGCCGGCTAGATAGCATGACAATTTCTGAACGGCCCACACGAGACATGCACACTCTTTCTCGGTGGCGCTATACGCCTGCTCACGACTGGTCAGCTTACGACTAGCATACAGGACGGGGTGTTCTACTTCTCCCTTTTCCCGTTGGCACAGTACAACGCCCATGCCTCGCTCACTAGCATCGCACTGAACAATGAACCCTTTTGTATAGTCTGGCGATCGTAGCACAGGCTGGCTTGTTAGGGCACTCTTTAGGGCGCTAAAAGCTCTTTCCTTTGTCTCGTCCCAGACGACTGTTTGAGGCTCTGTTTTTCTTAGAGCATCCGTCAGGGGAGCCGCGATATCAGAGTACCTGGGGATGTACCTCTGATAGTAGCCGGCGACACCTAAGAACGACCGAATATCGGTCTTGGTGCGCGGTTGCGGAAAGTCTCGCACAGCGGCCACTTTTATTTCAGAGGGGCGGCGACGACCCTGACCAATCACGTGACCGAGGTAGACAACCTCGGCCTGTGCTAACTGGCACTTAGGAGCCTTGACTGTCAAGCCCGCTTCGCGCAGGCGGGTTAGCACTGCCCGCAAGTGTGCCATATGCTCAGACCAGGATGCGGAGAATATCGCTACGTCGTCTAGATACGGTAAAGCGAATTCTTGCTGTCCCCGCAACACTTTATCCATGAGGCTTGAAAAACAGTATGGCGCGTTCTTCAAACCAAAACTCAACACTTTAGGACGGAATGTTCCCATTGGTGAAATGAACGCCGCATACCTACTAGCCTCTTCTGTAAGTGGAACCTGCCAATAACCCCTGACAAGATCTAGGGTGGAAATAAACTGAGCGCTACTAACTTTCTCAAGGCGCTCCTCGATGTTAGGGATCGGATAAATTTGATCCTTAGTGATGGAATTAAGCCTGCGGTAGTCGACGCAAGGACGAGGTTCCTTGCCCGGTACCTCAACTAAAATCAAAGGGGAGGTATAATCACTCTCACCTGCCTCAATAACACCGAGCTGTAGCATTTTCTTTACCTCAGCCTCCATAATATCGCTCTGGCGGGGTGACACCCGATACGCCTTGGATCGTACTGGCTCTGGGGAGGTAAGTTCTATGTTATGAGTAAGTACAGAAGTCCTACCCGGCCTCTCAGAGAACAGACCTTGAAACTCTTGTAATAGCCGGTGTAGTTCGGTTTTCTGCTCGGGCGACAGCGGTGCTTTACTGATAAGGTCACTAATGACTTGACCGGTGTCTTCCCTGTTCGTCACTGAGCCTAGTCCCGGAAGCTCGACCGGAAGCTCTTCAGGAACGTTTACCATCATGCACACCACTGCTTCCCTTTGTCTATAAGGTTTGAGCAGATTACAGTGGTAAACTTGCTGTGCTTTCCGCTTTCCTGGCAGACTTACCACGTAGTTAACGTCCGACAGTTTCTGAACAATTCGCGCTGGGCCCTCCCACTGCACGTCTAGTTTGTTGTTTAGCGATGTGCGCAATATCATGACCTCATCGCCCACCTCAAAACGACGGGCCCTGGCTGTCCGATCATAATAAACCTTGGCCCTCTGCTGGGCCTTTGCCATTGCTTCACCTGACAACTCCTGTGCCCTTCTTAAGCGTTCGAGGAGCTTAAGCACGTATTCCACCACGACTGGGTCGTCGCCCCTGCCTTCCCATGATTCTCGAAGCATGCGAAGCGGAGACCGAAGCGAGCGACCGTACACCAGCTCAGCTGGCGAAAACCCCGTAGCCGCATGCGGCGCGGTCCTTAAAGCAAACATCACCCCAGGCAGACACAGCTCCCAGTCAGTTCGATGTTCAAAACACAACGCTCTCAACACGCGCTTCATGACGGAGTGGAGCTTCTCAACGGAATTCGACTGTGGGTGGTACACTGAGCTGTGTAGCAGCTTTACCCCACACCTTTCGAGAAAAGTTGTCGTCAAAGCGCTAGTAAACACTGTGCCCTGATCTGATTGGATTTCCGCAGGAAAACCAACTCGCGCAAATATGGACAGTAGTGCATTAACTATCTCAACTGAGCTGAGTTCTTTAAGCGGCACTGCTTCAGGGAACTTTGTCGCTGGGCAGATCACAGTCAAAATGTGTCTGTACCCCGTGGCTGTTACCGGCAGAGGTCCCACTGTATCAATAAAGAGCCGTCTAAAAGGCTCCGTAATGATAGGTACCAATTTCAACGGCGCCCTCGATTTGTCCCCTGGTTTGCCCACCCGCTGACAAGTGTCACATGTCCTCACGAAATGGTCTGCGTCCCGAAAACACCCTGGCCAATAGTACTCTTGCAAGAGACGGTCCTTAGTTTTCTTAACTCCTAGGTGTCCGGACCACGAACCCCCGTGTGACAAGCGCAACAGATCCTGACGATAGCATTGAGGAACGATCAGCTGATCGAACTCCACTCCTCTTTCCACAAAACGCGCAGTTTTCCTGGCGATACCTTCTTTGACATTGCAGCGCACGTTTTCCAGGCTGCCATCCTTTTTTTGCTCGGCTATCAAAGCCGACCGGCTGACTTTTAGCAACCTATTAAGTCCGTCTGACGTAGGCGCGATGAGCAAATCAGTAGATAGCTCTTCTAACTTTCCCGCATCGGGATTTTCCTCTCCGGTATCTGGTGCCTTTAACGTTACAGACTCAAGTTTATTCAGTTCGGGCGTGCTCTGAATATCAGCTTGCTGCGCCTCTGACCCTTTTTCGTTGTTTGATAACGTCGGCCCCGCAACTACCGCCTTTGCAGCGAGCTCCCGAACCTTCGATCTGGTTAAGGCCTGAACACTAGCTTCACCAAACAAAAGCCCCTTCTCGCGCAGGAGGTGATCGGACCTGTTTGAAAATAGGTACGGGTACTGGGGTGGCAGCATAGATGACACTGCCGCCTCTGTCTCAAGCGCTCCGAAAGGTCCTTCAATAAGCACCTTTGCTACTGGCAGACACACGCTATGAGCTTCCACGGCTTGCTTGATCCACGCGCACTCGCCCGTGAACATATGGGGTTCTACGTAAGATGGGTGAACTACATCCATCGTAGCTGCGGAATCGCGAAGCACTCGGCACTCTTTCCCGTTCACGAGGAGGTCTCGCATGTAAGGCTCGAGAAGCTTCATGTTCTCGTCAGTGCTGCCTATTGAAAAAAACACAACTTTTGGTGTTGTTTCCGGACACTGCGCCCAAAAGTGACCCGGCTTCTGGCACGTATAACAAACGCGCGCTCGCCTCATCTCGAACCGCTTTCTGCGTTTGGCTGCCGCCGTCTCTTTACGTTTGGTCGGACTGCTTTCACTCGCATCCTCACTACGCGTGTCCCCCTTTAATCTCATGGGCGTGAACCTCGGCCTCTCAAACTTCGAGCCAAATTCATCCTTTTGACCGTCCTTAGCTCCGCGAGCCCGACGCGTCACAAACTCCTCGGCTAGCTCAGCGGCTTTAGCCACCGTACAAACGTCTGGCCTATCCAAGACCCAGTATCTCACGTTCTCAGATAACCGACTATAAAACTGTTCTAGCCCGAAACACTGCAGAACTTTATCGTGGTCACCAAACGCTTTTTCTTCTTTGAGCCACTCCTGCATGTTTGACATAAGCCTATACGCAAACTCTGTATATGACTCACTTTTGCCTTTCTCATTTTCCCGAAACTTCCGACGGAACGCTTCCGCAGACAGCCGGTACTTTTTTAGCAGACTCGATTTTACTTTGTCGAAATCCTCTGCCTCCTCTCTATCCAAGCGAGCGACTACGTCGGCCGCCTCGCCGGGTAACAAAGTGAGCAAGCGCTGTGGCCACGTTTCCCGAGAGAACCCCTGCTTCTCGCACGTTCGCTCACAGTTAACCAGGAACAAACCAATGTCCTCTCCAAGCTTAAACGGCCGCATCAGGTCAGTCATTTTGAACAATACGCGTTCTCCTGCACCGTGTGCCTGACTTCCATTACGAGCGCGTTCCATCTCTACCTCAAGACGCTTCATTTCCAAAGCGTGCTGACGGTCACGCTCTTCTTTTTTCTCTTGTTGCTCTTGCTCTTTCTGTTCTTTAAGTTCGCGCTCCTGTCTTTTTGCAGTCTCCCTCTCCTCAATGGTCTCAAGGCATTCCGACAGCTCGTCATCCTCAGCCTCTAACTCAAGAATAGCCTTTAGCAGTTCAGGTTTTCTTAGTTTGTCTGAGACATCCAGACCCAACTCTCTTGCAAGCTCCAACAATTTCGGTTTGCGCAACGACTTCAAATCCATGGCTGCTCTGAATGCTGCTTTCTCTACTGCTTACTATTGTCTTGCCGCAAACTAACCCGGCAGCAACGACAACCACAATTACCAGCTCTGTTTCTAACACTAACAAAAGCCTGGCAAAGCTCAGAAGAAGAAAGTCCCGCACTCACCAAACCTCGCAGGCAGGAATTCCGCGCAGTCGTTCCGCTGCAGGCAACCAGTCGTCACACAGGGCTCGTTGCACTGCTCCCGGATCGTCGTTGAGCTGCTCAGCATACAGTCAACTGCATCTCTTCGCTGCTGGCCTCCGTTGTCGCGATCTCACCGCTGGCAGACAGTTATTTGAAGTCGGAGGCGATCTCACCGCTGCCAACCAGATGTTTGGATCGCACCGCTGGTGCGATCGGTTGTTGGGAACTCGGCGCTGACGCCCGTGGTTGTACCTGGGTCGCAAGCCCCAAGGGTAGCGTTGGCCTGGCGGCCTGGGGTACAACTGGAAGCATCCGAAGGTCCCGGCAAAGCATGAGTCGACTGGTAACAACAAAACAACTTGTTTATTTTAACATCGCAAAGAGTTGGCGGTCAGGTTGACCGAAGTAGAGAGACGGGAGAGCACTTTACTCAGCAGAAGAAATCGGAGCCCTCTCTTTGGCGTCCGGGGGCAGCTGTTTTTTATACTCTCGCAGTTGAGGGCAAGAAGGAACCCCTCAATAGACGAGCACGTGAATGTACAATGGGCTAATGGTGACGCACACTGTCGTAGCGCTGCCGGTCGGGCACAATGACTGGAATGAGAGGGTGATCCCTGCTGTCGCACCGCCTGGTTCGGGCACAATGACTGGAATGAGAGGGTGATCCCTGCTTTCGCATCGCCCGGTTTGGGCACAATGGCACATACACTCACACACGCACATGAAGACACGTGGCATCGGAACATGCCTGGAAACGCCTGGAAACACCTGGCGGGGAGCGTTGCGGCGACGACGAACGGGCCAAAATGTCTGCCGCCCCGCCGCAGTCGCGCCGGCAAAACCGCGTGTCGCAGGCGAAACGCAACACTAGCCTTCTGCCGTACTACTCTGCGTTTCTCTTCTCTTGGTGCCCATTCTGTAACCGTAATGGTCCAACGGTTATCTAATTACCGCATTCCACGGCCGGCCCAGCTCAATTTCTTTCTCTTGATTTCAATTAGAATATTGTCTATACTCGTTTGCTCCCTGATCCAAACCGCTATTTTTCTGTCTCTTAAAGTTATGCCTAGAAATCTTCGTTCCATAGCTGTTTGCGCGGTCCTTAACTTGTTCTCAAGCTTCTTTGTCAGTGTCCAAGTTTTTGCCCCGTACACTGGCAAAATGCACTGATTGCACACACTCCTTTTAAATGATAATGGCAAGCTTCCTGTCAGGAGATGCCAATGTCTGCCGTATGCGATCCAACCTATTTTTATTCTTCTATGAATTTCCTTCCCATAAGCAAGGTTCCCTGTAATCAGGGTTCCCTGTGAGGGTTCCCTGCTGTTAGTTACTCACGGTATTTCAGTCGCACGAGGTATTGTCAACGTCGTTAATGGGCACACGGATTTGTTGCTGAGGAATTTCAGCACGGAGCGTCGGCATCTTCCAAGGAGCACGGCTGGGGACTATTTCGATGGTGTTGCAGATGTTCAAGCCTGCTTTTCATTGCTTGAAGAAGCATCTACCAAAGATCCGACTCCTGTTCTTGACATCAGCAGTACCTTGCCGCAAGAAGAACGATAAAAACTCCTCGCATCACTAGCTGAGTTCCAGGACAGGACATCATCAGTCGGTTGAACGCCATTAACCAAGCACCGAATAATCACTGAAGATCCCGCCAGACAAACTCACCAGAACCCTTATCCTGTGGCTCTAAAGGAACGTGAAGCGATACAGGAGCAAGTAACTAGAATGCTCGAAGACGACGTAATTCAACTGTCAAGGAGCCCCTGGGCATCGCCTGCAGTTTTAGTCATAGAGAAGGACGGTAGCCTGAGTTTTTGTGTCGACTACCATAAGTTAAATCAGGTTAGAAAGAAAGATGTCTACCCACTCCCACGTATAAATGACTTCATCGACCGGCTTCGACATTCTCGTTACTTCTCTTTATTGGACTTGAAAATTGGATATTGACAAATCGAAGTGGACCCGAGAGACAGTGAGAAAACCGATTTTGTGACGCCAGATGGACTGTACGAATTTAAAGTTTTGCCTTTCTGTTAGGGCTCCGCGCCCGCAACCTTCCAAAGGCTCATGGATACTGTACTATCGGTGCTCAAGTGGAAAACCTGCTTGTTATTCTCGATGACGTCATTGTCTTTTCTGCAACATTTGATGAGCATCTGCAAGACTGAAAGTGGTTCTGCAAGACATCCGGTCGGCGAATCTCACGTTGAAGGTAGAGAAATGCCACTTTTGCTTGGAGGAACCGCAGTTTCTTAGTCACGTAGTCAGTCATGCTGGTGTTCGTCCCCATCCTGAGAAAATTGCCGCCGTCGTACAGTTCCTTATACCGTCCGATAAGAAAGCTGTCAGGCGCTTTCTGGGCCTCCACGCGTATTATCGCCGGTTTATCGCAGATTTTAAACGCATTACATCACCATTAACTCCCCTCACGAGAGACGACGTGGCATTTGTGTGGGGCGACGGACAGAAAATTACATTTAATGAGCTGAGGCTACGGCTGCAAACACCTTCAGTAATTGCCCACTTTGACGAAGCAGCCCCTACAACGCTTCACACTGATGCCGACAATGTTGGCCTGGGAGCAGGGCTCGTGCGATTGCAGGACGAGGCTGAAACGGTGATTGCCTATGCAAGTAGAACGATCTCGCGCACAGAAGCCAGTTACTCGACAACTGAGAAGGAATGCCTTGCCGTGGTATGGGTGGTTATGAAATTTCGCCCATATTTGTACAGCCGACCTTTCAATGTTATCGGTGATCATCATTCACTATGCTGGCGACAAACCTGATGATGATTTGGAATTTTTATGGCGCAGCAGCCGTGCAGGTTATAATGCGCCAAGCACGCAAACCTGAAAGATCCTTCAGGGCGACTAGCGCGCTGGAGCCTCAGGCTGCAAGAGTTCGACATGACGGTCATCTTCAAGTCGGTGAAAAGGCATACCGACGCTGACTGCCTGCGGCGGTCACCGATAGAGTCGACTCCTTCATCCCATGAAGACGAAACGCCCTTCCTCGGTGTTCTGGATATGGTCGCCATTGCACACCAACAGCGTGAAGAGCCTGAGTTGCTTGCCCTTATTAATTTTTTAGACGGACGAACTCCCCAGGCGCCTTGAATTTTTTCAAGAGCACTGCTATCGTTTTGTTTACGCAACGATGTTCTCCACAATAGGAACTTTTCACCCATCGGACGCAGCTATTTACTGGTCGTTCCTACACCCCTTCGGACTGAAGTACTCCAAGCATGACACAACGAGGTAGCTTCTGGCCACTTAGGCAATGCATGTGGACTCTGAAAAGAGTACGACAAAGGTACTACTGGCCAAGACTCGCCATGGCCGTGAAACACCACGTACTTAGTTGCCTCGATTGCCAGAGGCGCAAGTCGCCCCCAAGAAAAACCAGACGACCTGCTACAACCAGTTAAGATCCCACGCACACCATTTGACCAGATTGGAATGGACCTTTTGGGCCCATTTCCTGCGTCTGGTGCAGAAAACCGCTGGGTTATTGTCGCGACTGATTATCTGACTCGCTAGGCCGAAACAAAGGCTGTCCCGCGAGGCATAGCAGTAGAGGTGACGCGATTTTTCATAGAGAACGTTGTGTTGAGACATTGTGCTCCAACCATCGTAAACATAGACAGAAGAACCGCATTCACGGCAGCGCTTTTAGATAATGTCCTGATGCTCACTGGAACGACTAGCCGCAAGACGACAGCCTACCATCCACAAGCCAATGGACTCACAGAGCGCCTAAAGAAAATTCTTGAAGACATGCTTTCAATGTATGTGGATGTCGAACAAAAAAAATTGCGACGAGATCCTGCCTTATATAAATTTTGCTTACAACACCGCTAAGCAAGAAACAGCATGCATGACTCCGTTCAGCCTTAATTGTTCACGGACGAGAAGTACGGACGATGTTGGATGCAATGCTTCCACACGAATGCGACTGCGCGGACACGGATGCAGATGCGGTTACACAACGCGCCGAAGAAGCCAGACAGCTCACACGCGTGCGGATCTGCCAACAGCAGTACTACAACGCAAGCTGCTACAATGCTCGCCATAGACGAGTAACCTACGAAACCGGTGACATAGTCTGGGTTTGAACGCCCGTCTGAAGAGGTCGACTATTCGAGAAGCTATTAAGGCGATACTCCGGACCGTATCGAGTACTACGACGCCTAAGTGACGTCACTGATCAAGGTAGCCCCAGATAGCCCCTATTGCACGAGGCGCCGCCAGCACCGGCCTGAAGTTGTGCACGTAGTACGCATGAAGCCGTACGTCAGCGAGTGACTGTAGCAAGTGACCTCCTCTAGCATGGGGGCGATGCTTCTTTTTAGAGGGAGACGAATGCCGCGTCTCTTCTGTGTCGATGGCAAAGACAACGATGGGAGCTTTAGTAGGCTTCGTCTCGTGCATCGGCCTAGCGGAGATTAGAAGTCGAAGAAGTCCTCTCCAGGCTCGACTACTAAAACAAGTTGTTTTTGTTATACGTGCCCTCGTCTCCTATCGTGGTTGCACCACGACAATATTAATGATCTTCCGGATTTTCTCAACTCATCCTATTAAGTTCATTGAATTTTACACGCAGATGACACAACCATATCTTCGCCTCGTAAATCTACTGCTGCTCTTACTTAAAAGTTAAATATTGCATTGAGCAACATTATGAAATGGTGTAGCAACAGTTACTTAGTTCTTAATCCTCGAAAAACTAAAACTATTCCTGAACTAAACCTTAAAATTCATTCAATTCACGCTTGCAAAGATGTTACTTTTCTTGGCATACATCTTGACCCTAACCTTACATTTCGCTGTCACTTCCAACATGTCAAGCAGAGAACTGCATTCATAATGGTAACAGCGTGAACAAGACGACGACGGAGTGAAAAAACACAGGACGAGCGCTGTCGTCGTCTTGTTTGCGCTGTTACCATTATGAATGTATACAAACTCACCCAACTTTCCACTTTAATAGAGGACAGCGTTTGGCATCCGCGCATTAATCAAAGCTCGCCTTTTTCTTCCTCTGAGGCTCTGCTAGCATAGTATTTTGCTTTCATTCATAGTCACATTAATTACGGTTTCTTTCATGGGGCAACATGTACGCTTGTCACTTATGATCCATTCAACGTATCCAAAATCAGTCAATACACATTATCACTTTTAGCTCCACGCAATCCAATAACTCTGTGTTACTTCGCGTGTGCAATATCTTGCTTGTCAATAATTTGTTCCAGTTTAACATACTTGTCTTATTCCGCAAGCTTCTTCATAATAACCTTACGTTTCCGCTGATTGCATTTGACCTTTTGCAGAATAAAAATGCAACCAGATTTGCGCCTAATAACAGCTTTTTGTTACCCATGGTTCATACCAATCACGGCAAAAAAATATCTGCATTCGCTGCGATTTCTCTTTGCAATGAATTACCATCAACTATAAAACACTGGACTTCTCTTGAAATCTTTAAAAAATTGCCTTAAGTATCATTTTCTGCGATAACTGTACTACTATCCTCGCGGTATTTCTTAAGACATCTGTCTCACATGTCTTTTCTTGTGTTTCATTCATGTTGTTTTCATCCATACTTGTTCCCGGCTTTCTTTTATGCCATGCTTTTTCGTTTTTGCTTGATTTCAAATGAAATGTGTAATAATGTATTTAATTCATCGATGTCATTTGATAATGACGTTCATTTACTGTGCACAGATATCGCCATCCATGTTCTATTATTAACGGAGGGTCCCACTACACTTCTGTCACTTGGGGACCCTCGTCTGTATATTTGTGATATTGTTACTACTTTTTTGAAACCAATAAATCTGAATCTCAATCGGAATCTAATAGATAGATAGATAGATAGATAGATAGATAGATAGATAGATAGATAGATAGATAGATAGATAGATAGATAGATAGATAGATAGATAGATAGATAGATAGATAGATAGATAGATAGATAGATAGATAGATAGATAGATAGATAGATAGATAGATAGATAGATAGATAGATAGATAGATGAAAATGAAGGGAAGGAAATTACTACTGGCAGCAGTAACTGTCTAAGCAGTCTGTTGAACGCAGTGGAGGGGTGGAGAGTATAAGAACAGGGAAAGAAAATAAAGGATACGTAGAAAAGCCGCGGAGTTACACAGCTGGCGAGAGTTCCATACTGCAAGAACTGTTCAAAACACAGGCTGCGGACTATTTCAAAAGCGCTGCTGATATTAATTGCAACTGCACTTTGCAAAACTGTTTCTAACGACCGTGGGCAGATTCATCACCACCACGGAACTCAGCACAGAAGACGCTTTGTGTTGCCAGAATAGACGGAGGAGGCGACGACGACGAAGAAGCGATAAAAGACGACAGGGACAGACTGGTCACGTACCACGATATACTGACACACTACACGAAACAAAGAGAAGCATACCCCCAACTCCACAAACAACTCAACGGGTTTCAAGAAACAAATAGGAGAAGGTTGCAAACCAGAACGTTCCGAAACCCAGTACACTTAAACAGAATAAATTCAACACAATACTCAGACGCGAGCTGCAAGCTCTGCAAACACGAACATGCAGACATGGCACACATCTTATGGAAGTGCACACAGATCAGATCAGTATACGTAGAGGACAAGATAGAACCGGACTTTCTCGAGGAGCGATGGCTAAGCTCTCTGACTAGTTCGGAACTACACGACAAATTATGGGCTATCCAGTAGGCCCGGGCAGCGGTGGAAAGGCTATGCCTCACCGCACAAAATGCCCAGGTGGCCTGAACCCGGGCTGGCAACCTCGCAGGTTCTTTTCCTATTAAAGTTTTTTTTCCGTCCGTCCGTCATTTTGCCAGAATGCCTTGGCGGCTTTCAAATTACCCGCTCCTTTTCGCGCGGCATGCGAAGCAACCCACAGCGCATGCATCGAGCAACGAAGAGCCGGAGTTCCTGAAGCGACGCATAGGGCTCGAGTACTCATCATGGTTCGTGTCGCGGACCAATGGCGCATGCGATGACATCGTTGAGACGAGTTGAGTTGTTTTTTTTTTTTCGTAATGAAGTCGTTCAGCGCGAGACATGTGCTACCGGCGGGGAGACGCAGTGCTGCGTTCGTAATGGGAGATGATGATGATGATGATGATGATGATGATGATGATGATGATGATGAAAATGTTTTATCTACAGGAAAAGGGGAGGCGAGTTAGGAGGAGGGTGGTCAGATTCTTCCAGAATTCCGTTGGCTAAGGCCGCCGCCCAGGCTCATTCCACGAGGGTTTGCTGGTCCTCGAGGGCTGAGCTGGACAGGGCTGCCTCCCACCCTTTTCACGTTGGCTGTTGTATAGTGCCTACCGCACTATTAGCCTGGCAGTCCCATACCACATGGTAAAAATCTTCTTTCTACCCGCAGAATTTGCGTTCGGCTGAAAAGGATTGCGGCTCGATAGCGTGTAGCTTTGACTGGGTTATTAACTGACATGGTTTGTAATCTCCGTAAATGACATTCTTCTGCTTTATCTAATCCATAGGCCGGGCCCGGGTATATTGGTCACGATAAGCGCAAGTGCTGTAACACATGTGCATAAATTACTAATGGCAATGGGAAGTCCGAGCCTTCAGGGACGGATGAGGAAGGACTCCGGGGCAGAGAAGCTCGGGCGGCAGCGTGTGCACACTCATTTCGCTCTACTCCCTCATGACCAGGGACCCAAATGAGCTCTTTGGGGAAAGTGAAAACTCCAGATTTTTTCAGGATCCTGCAAACAAGCGGTGCTATTCGGCCTCGCGTGTAATTTATATATGCAGTTTGCGAGTCCGTAATGATGTATTCGGAATTAGGATGCGAAGCTGACATGGCGATCGCCACATCTTCCAATTCTGTAATTTCCCCGTGCTCCTGCAGTGCCTGTGAAGCATGTCCAATTAATTCATGGCAGTCTTTATTTTTTTTTTTTGATTTCTTCTGACTCCCCAATAACCCACGTTAGTTTAAAATTATTCAAGATGCTCTGTAATGTAGCCACTTAAGTTCCTCAAAGTTTCATTCCGAATTGGCCTTAATACAGTGATCGTCTGAAACATCTTTCTCTGTTAATATTCAACTGCGCCGAGTGAAATTAACCACAGCTATTCACGCAAATAGACACACCAAACAAGACAAGAGATCCCTGTTCGCGCTTTCTCGTCCTTTATATGGTGTGTCAACTTGTGTTAGTTGCCGTGTTTAGTGTCACTGAGCGCAGTTGAAAATAAACGAGTATACTAACTAGCCCAGCTCCTCGACTTACTCAATATCTTGGTGAGTGCTTTTAGCAATTAGCGAGATTTCTATATGTTGCGAATATACCACTTAACGCACGCCTTGCTAATTTCTCCAGCAAATGACATGCACTGTCTCCCGAATTTATCCAAAGATTTAACATTTCTGCCTCTCTCGGAATTGGAGCAGACGAATTCTCTAACGCGTACGCCTTGTCTGCACGCCTGTTCGAGACGCGGAAAACGACTCCCGTAGCCATTCACAGCTTCGATGAACAGACTGCGTCGCTTGAACGCTTGCATAGACATGCCACGTAGCAGAAGCTATGCCCTGCCACATTCTTTTGGCTGGTATAGCAACATTCAGCATCGCCAGGGGTTTACGTATGTACACAAGCTAGAGCCCGCAAAGGATATCATTATAGCCCTGAGAAAGACGAGCTCGCTCGTCGACCGCGCCACTTTATCCGCAGTGTGTCACACCATGGCGTCACCACGAGTCCGAGACCTCAAAATGAGGACGCGCTATTCGACCTGACGCTCAAAAAATCACTCGGGAGAGCGCAGGTGCATCATTGAGCATGATGTCCGCTGGTACGTGATGTATAACCTACTTTTTGATTCTTTTAGGAGGGGGTGGGGAAGAAGGGATGCACAGAAAGAAATGGTTGGGGGAGGAAAGAGAGAGCAGAGGAGGAGGAGGGAAATATGTGGAGGAATAGCCGGGCTGTCATCCCGGAGAACCTCCGAGAGGGCGCAAGGCAGAGGCGAAGCAAGCTGCTTCAAGCACTCCGCCGCACGACAGACAGCGCAAGGAAGAAGCCGACTCCGTAACAGCCAGAGGCTGCCCGGAGGGCCAATGCATCCTCGATCGCTCCATAGTGAGCTCAGTGAGCACCCCCATAGAACGCAGAGGGAGGAGTCCGAGCTCTGCTTTATGCAGATGCACAGACGCATGCTTTGATGGTGTCTTTTCGGTGCTGCAGCACAGTGAAGAAGAAGTTACGACGAAGTTGACTTGTCTCGCGAGGCCACCTGCGGTGCGGCCGCTGAAGTTTCGAGCGAAGCACGTGCTTTTGCCCCGCGCGCTTGCGGCGGTAACGTGCATGCCCTCGAAACAGTCTACGTTTGCAAAATATATAAATGTAGCAAAATATGAATATGTAGCAAAATATATAAATATCTGCACAACCCATGGATGATGGATGGTCTTTCAGAAAGTTTAAGGAAGAAGGAAAACATGTAAAAAAAACTAAACGTCAACCTTTTAATACTACCCGCCGTGGTAGTATATCCATATCCGCTATTTCCTCATTGAAGTAAGCTATATCTGCTGCTCAACGTTGGTCAGAGCCAAATAGCGTTGCTGTGGAGAACACGCAGGGACACGGGTGCCTGAGGAGCACTGGATACATTGCAGTTCGCTGCGATTGGTTCAAACGAGGTACCTATACTTAAGGTATAATCAACACCCGATAAACTGGAACACTCGTAGGAACTGACGCGCCGGTCACGGTGGACATGTGTTAAGCCAGACAGTAACAGTACCCGACAGCCTGGTAGACAGTAAGTGTGAGAAGGAGAGCCGACGTGGCCAGTGCGAAAAGAGTCATCGTCTGAAGAAGACATGCGTAATCTCTCTTGAATATAGCCAAGGATAATAGCCAAGGAATATAGCCAAGGATGCTACAGCTCTTATTCGAGCTGTAGCATCATCGTTCAATTCGAAAACTACTACAAGGTCATTTGTGTACAAAGGCAAAATTGTAGCAGCCGTCGTCGCCTACCATCGTTTTCACGCGCTTCGCCCTTTCATTCTTTCAAGCAGAATATAAATGCTGCTTTCGTCTTTTCATGTTCGTGGCCTTAGACGCTTTATCGCTTCGGCAACGCTGGGCCAGCAGCATGCACTATTACCGTCATGCGATAAGGGCCGCATGCCCAGGTACCTACACCAGGCGTAACGCCCTGTCGCGGGGCAGTCTCGCTGCAGTCGACCTTGTTCATCCTTCGCACGCTTGAGAGCAGCACAATAACAGTGTGCAACCGCCCCGTCACGTGGTATTTTTTCATATTTCACGGGCTTTGAAACGCGGAAGAAACGACCACGTGAGATATAAAGTGTTGGAAACAATTTATTGAGAGGTTTCTCAAGGTTCTCTACAACTTTGCGTATCACACTTGGGGTCTGCAGCCAATACTTAAAAAGTTGATAAATTAAACATAACTAATCCGTTAGTTAAGGCGAAAATAGAAAAATAGCCTGAGTAATACCCCTGTCCCACGGGAAGATATTATGTCATTCTAATCGAATGGCATTCGATGAATCGAATGCCATTCGGTTTGTTGCGCTGCTACACGGTAAAATATGATGGCATTTGCAAATGACAGCAATGATGATCTGGAACAAAATTTGTGAAATTCAAAGAAATTTTGTGCCTGTTAAACGCGTTTAAGAACTTTTGCGATTACTTTTAAAACGGACGAAAACATTTTTACACCAAGTGTTCACGACTAAAAGCACTTCGATCAACGCATCCAATATGGCCGACAGCCGCAACAGACTCCTGATGCAAAGAGTAATAGCGCTTGAGCACAGCCCTTGGTTAAAATATCATCGCGGCAAAAATAATTATTCCTTTTTATAAGACTTAAAAAATATCTTCTGACTTTGCTGATGCACGCATTATTTTGTCGCGTTGCGTGTCGCTGCTGTCTATCTGGGGTCAAGAGTACCCATTCGGTTCTAAATCGAATGAGTTCCCCTAACTCATTCGATTGCAAATGTCATTCCATACGAATGACATTAAATTTTCCCGTGTAAATCCCGATTAGTGGCATTATATGTGAATGCCATTCGATTCGAATGACATTAAATCTTCCCGTGTGACAGGGGTATAACTCTAGGCCAGTGCCAACATTATGTATTCGGTTCAACATGCGTCCCGGGTGCCTTTCATTTTTAGAACTCATGTGAGGCAACCTGTATATAGGTGCCAGTTCAAAAACCATCACATGCGCGTGACACAGAGATACATTAAGGCAGCGGTGACGCGCTGACGTATAATAAAGTGTGACAAAGGTAACGAAGTTCCTTGTCATGAAGAGTGATAGACGGTTCGCTGATACAAGCCATGTCCCTAATCTTTATATTGTAAGCCTCGAGGATTTCTCTTGTCAGTTGGCTCTCATGTTTATAAATGACATTATATATATTTATATATATATATATATGGGCGACAACCGCACGACTTGCAATGATCCGGGAGATGAAGTGGTGCAACCCCTTGCATAGATAGCTCATGCTCCCTAAGTTGAACATTCTTACAGCGCTTCGTGTGCGCCATGTACTTTCTACCATAAGATAATGGAATGGCATACACAATCTGCTTAACACAAGTGATGTGCCCGTTCACATGGTTGACAGCGCACTTTCCCTTTCCTTGTTTATCCTTCAGCATATCTCGGAGAATCAGAGGAGACGCTTTCTTTAGCGCGTGTGCACACCCCGGTGTGCACGTCTTTTCGAGACGTGGAAAACTATTCCAGTACCCATTCATAGCTTCGTTGAAAAGATTACGTCGCTTGAACGCTTGCACAGAAATGCCACGTAGCAGAAGCTATGCCCTGCCACGTTCTTTTGGATGGTATAGCAACATTCAGCATCGCCAGGGGTTTACCTATGTACACAAGCTAGAGCCCGCAAAGGATATCATTATAGCCCTGAGAAAGACGAGCTCGCTCGTCGACCGCGCTACTTTATCCACAGTGACACCATGGCGTCACCTCGAGTCCGAGACCTCAAAATGAGGGCGCGCTATTCGGCCTGGTGCATCATTAGCATGAGGTGCATCATTAAGCATGATGTCCGCTGGTACGTGATGTATAGCCTACTTTTTGATTATTTTAGGAGGGGGTGGGGAAGAAGGGATGCACAGAAAGAAATGGTTGGAGGAGGAAAGAGAGATAGGGAAAGAGGGGAGAAATAGCTGGGTTATCATCCCGGAGAAGCTTCGAGAGGGTTCAAGGCAGAGGCAAAGCAAGATGCTTCAAGCACTCCGCCGCACGACAGACAGCGCAAGGAAGAAGCCGACTCCGTAACAGCCAGAGGCTGCCCGGAGGGCCAATGCATCCTCGATCGCTCCATAGTGAGCTCAGTGAGCACCCCCATAGAACGCAGAGGGAGGGGTCCGAGCTCTGCTTTATGCAGATGCACAGACGCATGTTTTGATGGTGTCTTTTCGGTGCTGCAGCACAGCGAAGAAGTTACGACGAAGTTGACTTGTCTCGCGAGCCCACCTGCGGTGCGGCCGCTGAAATTTCGAGCGAAGCACGTGCTTTTGCCCCACGCGCTTGCGGCGGTAATGTGCATGCCCTCGAAAGACTCTACGTTTCTGCTGGCCGTGCTGAAACTTTGCACAGATTTAGCAGCAGCGACTTTGAGGTGTCATGCATGATGTAATTTATTAATGGGAATGACTCTTTGTCTCGTACCGGGCACGTTGCGGTATAGGCACGTTCTTGTCTCGTGTCGTCTCGGCCCTAGATATTGAATGAATAAACAAGTAAAATTGACGATAACGGTATGGAACCTGGATCTTGGGCAAAACGACGCGATGCTCTAACCAACAAGCGCCGTTTAAAGTGAAGCTTCCTTTTCACGCTCCCGGTTTTGGCGTGGCTGCAGCTGTCTTCTGTCTGGTGCTTGGTCTGTCAGTATATTGGCGGATATATTTGTGGATAAAGAGACGTTTGAGTGACTGTTGACATAATGTATCAATATTTAAAGTAATTTCGTAGCGCATCGGGCTGCTGTGCTGATGAAACGGAGTTCGAAAACAACCATCGGACCAACTTGGACTGAGTACGTGGCAATGTGTGTATGCGTGCCGCTGTTCAGCGAACAGCGGGCAGGGGCCGTTCTTTGAAGAAACTCTTTGACCCCGAGTTGTAGCACAGGGCACTTGTCACTCGGTCTGTTCTGGACTTCAACGAACTTATTTGATGCCAGCTTGGGTCACTCACTGTGTATGTGCCTGTCGGTGTGCCGCTCTTGAAAGAACGTCTTCGACGCCAGCTTGGGCAACTATAGCTATGTGCTATTGGGAATGCGCCACTCTACATTGACGAAAAAGATCCCGTAAGTTTCTCCGATGCTGAGCTGAATCGAACCCACGTTGGAAGGGTTCCTCAAGGCCAGCATCACGACGCATTAGCAGCATGCGTGACAAATGCACTGGGTATGCAGCGCTCTTCAGTGAAACTCTCGCCAACTTAGGTCACTGAGCATGTGCCAGTGTGTGGGAAATGAAGTAACAATTCTCAGCGTTCATAGGCAGCGGCACTCCATTCTTTTAGTCTCGGAGGCCACGCACGGACTTCTTAGCAGCGCCACAAGATGGCGCAGCGTGCCCAGAAAGAAGCGCGAGAGAGGAGCCCGGTTGCCGCATGGCGCGTTTCTGAGCGTTCGCACTTTCAGCGATGAGCATTTCTAAGCGATGCACTTTGGAGGACACGTGCAGGCTTTGCGGCGGCGGCGCTACATGGCTCCGAGTGTTATTAAAGAAGCTCCAAAGAGGAATCCCGCTGTAGTACACGCCTCATACATACCTTGTTTCGATTGTCGCAATACTTTTTGTCGCTATATTGATTCAATGATAACGCATTACGTACGACAGTCGTCGTGAGATGCGTTCCATCGACTTTTTATTGCAGCATTGCCATTTGTTGGGCGTGTTGGTAAACTGAAAGCATATTTAGCGCCAGCAAACAAGGACGGAAGGGAGACGACAACACAATGCGCTAACTTCAACAACTTGATTTTCAGGAAATGCACCTATATAACCCATGCACAGTGGCGCCACCTTATCCAAATCTTACCCATCCAAAAAAGCCGTCTCCTTATCTAACAAGTCGATTGAAGGTGCACTAACACACGTGTCTCTATTCTGCCAGATAGCCTGAGCTTCAATAATCTCTCGCACGTCTTTATCTTTGTGCTTCGCAAGAACCCGGCAGGATTCATACACCGGCGCACAGCCGCATTCTTGACAGTGGGTTGACAGATGACCGTATTGCTTATTTTTCACAGTTTGGCAATGTTCCCGTAATCGGTCATTAAGACATCTCCCTGTCTGTCCGATGTATTTTTTCCCACAGGATAGCGGAAGCTCATATACAACAGCCTCTACGCATCCCACTGGCGCTTTTCGATGATTCGTAGAGCATCCGGCAGCTGGCTTACGGTACGGGTCCGTCAATCGAGATATTTTTGCCAGCTTTTCTGGTGCGGAAAAGATCACTTTTGTGTCCACCAGGCTAGCCATTTTCTTAAGTTTATGTGCCGTTCTATGCAGGTAGGGCACTACCGCTACCTTCTTTCTACGTTCCGTCCCTTGATTTGCCGTGTCCCGAGTTGCGCTATCTGACCTGCACTTTTTTAGCAGCCCCTCGACGACCGAAACTTGCACTGATTCCGGAAACCCTGCTGCTGATAACCTTCCCGATTGATCCATAAGACTCGTATAGATCTTATGGTGGCAAGACTTCTTTAGAGCATTTCCAAAGCATAAGTTGGCAATGCTCCTCTTGACGAGCTTCGAGTGGGCTGACCGATACGATAACAGGGGCTTATTAGCTCTAGTTTTATATTCCCAGCACGTGTGCCGTTCCATGAACTCGAGCTGAATATCTAGGAAACGCAGCACGTTATTGGTGGGCTCTTCAATCGTGAGAGTAAGTGGGCTAAGGCCTGCAGAAAATACTTCGTAAAGCTTGCCTACTGTAAAACGTGCGTCTGGTTCAAAAAGAACGAGATAGTCGTCAACGTATCTGACAACTTTAACCACCCTGTGCTCCGACAAGGTACGGGACAGGTTTCTGTTATGGTGAGCTAGAAAAATGTCACTTAGTATGGGCGCCAAACATGAACCGATGCAGACCCCTTGCTTTTGAATGAATATGTCGTGATTCCATGCTGCATATGTAGAGTGAAGGTAGCAACTAAGCATATCTAAAACGCCCTGAACGGACAAACCGGCTGAATTTTGGAACGAAACCACGCCATACTCGTCTATGCACTCTTCTACACAAGTTATTAGTTTCTTTTGAGGCAAGGAGTAGTACGAGTCCTATATGTTAAGTTTTAAGTTTTAATTAAGTATTAATGAAGTTTTAAGCTAATTAGCTTATTGTCCATATTGCAATTTACAAATTCAAGTTCGCAAGGCGGATCCACTTGGAACTAATTCTCAGGACGACACCAGTATCGACGTATTATTTCCCGAAGTTTATGAAGGAATTACATTGGCGTTCCAGTTACTTTACTGGAAAAACGTCGTGTTGTGCATTCAAGCCCAAAAGTAACTGTAACGCGAATGCATTTCATCGCAAAGTTCCGGATTTATTATCTCGAAACTGGTGGCATTCTGAGAATTCGTTCCAAATGGATCCGCGTTGCGAACTCCATGGCTGCCACAGGCAACCTTTAAGCATCTTTGAAAATGTTTGCTGAAACACCCTGTTTACTACAGGGGGCTGAGCTCTTTACTGCAGGCCGGAACTTCGGGCACATGGCCTGCGAGACGGCCGTCCCGACTTACATGGGCGTTCTGCAGCAAAGCACGCTTGAAGGCACACGCCAACTTTATCTCGGCGTTGTGAACCTCGCACTGATTTATGACGTGAATACACGACCGTCTACTTCATCGACGGCGCTGCATTCTTATCTTTCCCAAAGAGACAGTCAAACATCGTTCTGTGTTTTCGTTCGGAAGTCATACAAGGTGTCCCAACCAGCTTTAGCCAAGCTGTAGTAAAAAAAAAAGAAGAAAAAGAAGAAGATTGGCGTAATTTACGGTTATGAGACCTACGGCGTTCGGTCGTCTGTCCTCTTCCGTTGTCATGATAATTTTTGAATGCTAATTGTCCGACTAGTTAGAGAAGATTAATTAAACAAGGTTTTAATTTTCGAATTCATGACGTGGCTTCCGATGGAAAAAGAAAGCTCATTGTGTCCTAAAGCTACCCAGTGAGTTGTTTCCATCGCTCTATGTCCTGCGTAATTATTTTATATGCGCTCTGCTTTACAGCGCGCGAAATGCGAAGGAAGGAAGGAAGGAAATCAACTTTATTCAGGTCCTGCAGGCCACGAGAGCTTTGGGCTCTCATGGAGTGGGCGTCTCCCACGACGGAACCGGGAGGTTGAGTTTCCTGGCGGCGTCGTGGACCTGCTGGACGGCCCAGAGTTGGGGAGCGAGTTCTTCGCTTCGGATTGCTTCTTCAAACTTGCGCTTGTCCTGTTCGTAGTTTACGTGAGCTTGCGAAAAGAGCCGCGTGATCGCGCGCCCGCGCGCCGCGACAACAGCGGTCCCGATGGTTATTTGACGGAACTAACTCCGGTAATTGCTTGAATCGACAATCGGCTCGTTAAATTGCTAGGCTGCAATCGCCACGCGGAAGACGCAGCTTGCGATCAGCGGGAGCCACCACCGTCAGCGCGCCGCTACCATACGGCTGCCGATTTTCAGCAGCGCATTGTAAAACCATTCACACCCTTAAGGGTAGAAGGTCATTCAAGACGTCCTTGACTCGCCCTTATGTTGGCAGTTCGACAGAGTAGCGGGCGTCGTGCGAGGCAGTCGCGCGACACTTCGCTCCGCTTGCAACTTCGAAATGAAATATCGCGATATGAAAACACGTATACAGCTGCGCTAAAATTTCGCATTAAGAAGTACCGTAATCCTAGTTAAATTTGTGAACTCGTTCTTCTCTATGAAAACAAGAACAAAAATGCTATTATCTTGAAAGCGAATTCAACCTCTAGTCGACGTCGATGAAAGTCAATGTCTTCCTGGGTGAGCTGGGGGCGAGAATGCCTTGTAAGAACCATAGAATTTGTTCTGAGGCCCGCAGCGCGTCTCACTGACAGCGTCTGAAAACACTAGCTGTCACGAGGGAAGAATGCGAGAAGGCTCCCCTTACCACCGGTAACACCATCGCACAGTGGTACCACCAGTACTGATACCACCGAGAGCACTAGATTGCTAGATTCCGCAGAGTGTCCAGAGGGATGCGCGACAGAGGTGCGCGGCTGCATATACACGCCTTAGCACGTGACGCCTTTCGGCGGTGGCAGTGAGTCGCTGCATTGCTTCAATGCTAATCGCATTGTCGTCGACATTCATCGCGAAATGGGTCCTGCCGGATTTCTTTTTTTTTTTTTAGACTCCGGAATCGGCCCACAAGAGAGGCTAGAAGCATACCCGATACGGAACTGGCCGAGAAAGACTTTTAACTAGTGTAAGCAGACGGAAGTTCCAGTGACGTGTTGCGCAAAGTTGGGCGCGAGAGCGCTATTTTCTATTCTGACGTGTCTGACGATCCGCGGTACTATTGGCTCCGCGTCCACGACCAATATGCAATTTCGCAGAGAATTTCAGCCGCTCCGATCATAAAAAAAAATCGCACGAGCGAATTTCCTGCAATGTTCCTCGTGCGAAACGGCAAGCAAAATCGCACCACCTAGATTATGCTCCCGACGCTGTTTCTATTAAGTGCTAGACTTAATTTCAGTTTTCTTCTTTGCTTCTTTTTCTTTCTTCTTTTGCGTTGTCACTTAAAGTGTTCGTTAAATCTTGTGCCGACAGGGCTTCTCTCTCTCTCTCTCTCTCTCTCTCTCTCTCTCTCTCTCTCTCTCTCTCTCTCTCTCTCTCTCTCTCTCTCTCTCTCCTGTGTCCGTGGTTCGTTGTGCCACAATCCATTACGGAGCACGACCAATTCGCCTGATATCGACCCCTCAAAGCGAGGCGCACAATCACCCAGCCCAATTAGAGCCATGCGCACAGCGCAGCCCGCTGCATGCACACGTGCCAGCGCGCGCAGCGCGAACGAATTGCGGCAATCGGAAGCGGCCGCAGCCTCCGGAAAGGCGTCTGGGCCAGAATCGTGCCTGTGCGCGGCAGATAGGTCGCTACACTGGTACCGTTCGCCTATCTCGCGCTCACAGAACGCGCGGGGCTCACGCGGTGTACACGTGTGCCGCGACGACTCTCCGTGCATCGCATACGGGTCTCGCGTGCTCGTTCGAGATTCCGCGACACTTGCCCGAGGAAGATGGCTGCGCTCAAACAGCGCCTCACTCAGATGGCATTTCACGTTACACTCTCCTTCAAGAAGAAGGTCACGTCATACGGCCTTCCAGAGCATCGTCAAGAAGGCAGCGCGAAAGCGAAACACAAAGCGGAGAAGAACAGGACAGTCGCTATAGGGTTTCTTTTGACACGCTGTCTGTCTATAGCTGCCTGTTAAGAAGCACAGTGTTGCGAGAAGATGATTTGGGCTAGTTGGTCGATGCTCACGCTGAACTTTTTGGAAGCGCAAAGGCGGAGACAGGAGGTATATAGAACACGCAAAGAAGCACTCGTCCTGTATTCTTAACGTGTTTTACTCCCTCCTATATGTACCTAGTGCCTCGCCCCCCCCCCCAAAAAAAAAAGAAAATCATCATGAACAGTGTTGCGATCGATGCGGCTGTGGTCACACATTCGCTGGTAAGGCATAAAAGGAACGCGCACCTCCGTGCCACCGTTGCTCCCGCCTTCCCCACTCGGGGCTTCGTCTTTCACGACGCGTTTCTTGTTCTGCTTATTCGCCGCCTTGCAAGAATCTAGTACACTCTGCAACTTAAACAGCAGCGAACTGTAGCAGAACAGTGAAATTATAAGCAACAATCAGGTGCATATAAGATATTATTATTATTATTATTATTATTATTATTATTATTATTATTATTATTATTATTATTATTATTATTATTATTATTATTATTATTATTATTATTATTATTATTATTATTATTATTAACACTTCTTTTAAGTAAGCCTACAATATTCGCTCTAATTACAAACATTACGGCAGGCGTTTATATCGGAATGTTGAAAGCAATCGTAAGTGAAGTACATAGTTCGGCATTTCTGCATTTGAAAATGCCCATGTATAGATCGAAATAGCTGCAGTCAAATTATTCGTCCAATTAAACTCATTACGCGCAATGATTCAACGCATTACACACGGACCGCGAAGCGTGGCTTGCAGTCCAACCAGCCCTGTGATGTAGAAGGGTGGCGTAAATGGAAGCTTTGACGCACCGCATGACAAAGCGGCCCGCCTCGCCCCAGCTCCTGAGGTTACTGTATGCGTGTTGTCAATCGGGAGCCAAGAGGAAAGCGCGAAGGCAGCTTCACTGTACGCCACCTTTTCTATATCTACAGATGGTTCGGACTGCGAGCCGCCACCCGCATGCTTAATGAGTTGTATTATGTGCGTGTGTGTGTCTTCAAACAATTATCCAATCAATCAATAAATCGGTCAGTCAGTTATTTCGGTTCATTATTACTTAGGCCACGTCTTGATTAACATCTGTTAATACGCTGACAAAGAGCACACGCGTGCGTGCGTGCGTGCGCGCGCGCAACTGTGCCCTTGGCAACAGCAACGCTTGTCCAGTTTGACCGAAAGTCCTTGCGGCGAGTCACCGCTCGTCGCTGTCTACTGTGTCACACCACTGATGTTGGCGCGGCCGGCGAGGCGTGGGAAAAGCCACGGCGCGTCGACGTTGTCCAGGCGCACACCGCTCTCGTGTTAGTGCGCTTCCGGCGAGCAGGTCTTTGTGAGAGTGGTTGCCTGGGATGTTCGAGAAATCACATAATGAATGGCATTGCCGGGATCGATACGGAATCCGTATATATGTTAAATACGAGACGCTGCTCGGGTCACATTCGCAGCATCGCTGTTCCTTGCCGACATGTCCACCTATTGTTCAGGAGCGTAGACTGTTGGGCCAGTTGGTGCATCATGTAGTGTCGCTGAGCGGAAATACGGGCGGGAGGAAACGGAGTGGACAGGACAGACGCCCCTGCAGACCTATTGTTGCCGACTCGGCCTTAACGTGGGAAGACCTGCGTCGCAACGCAGGCAGCGCCAGGGAGCACATTTCTCGGGTAAACGCGCTTCCGGCGACCACATATCAACGGGAAAGACGTGAGAACGCGGACGGATTGCTAGTCAAAGCGAAAGCCGTGTACGATGAGGGAAAATTTCGAAAACACGTGGTCATCGCGTTATCCGATGTTACATAAGATGTGCCATACGGCAATAATAAACCGTATTGATTGATTGATTGATTGATTGATTGATTGATTGATTGATTGATTGATTGATTGATTGATTGATTGATTGATTGATTGATTGATTCATTCATTGATTGATTTTAAGTGCGCCCACAAACAACACCATTGTCTATCTTCCGTCAGCTGCTCTGTTTGATCGCTACACTGCTGTGGCGATGAACCAACTAGCCGGACAGTCTGCTCTCGTAGATATGGCTGCGTCCACATACACTGTTGTCTTTTGGGGAGCGTAAGTTTTCTGGAGGTATTCGGCCCTTGCCTCCCAGCGATCTCTACGGATGTTGGGGTCCATGTTCTTTGGTATTGGTGCTATTTTAAGCGCGCTGCGGTACTTATCGGGGATAGCTTCGGTCCTCGAGATTTCCCGTATCTGTTCAACGTAGCCGAGTCTCTGGAGGAGAGCTCGGCCTGTGGCTGTCTGCTGTAGTCTGCACATCTGGGCATATAACAGACAAAGGGGAAGCAAGAATGCAGTAGCAACGATGGTCGACTCGGCGCTACGAAAGAGAACCAGCGTTTCGTTACAGCACTGCACGGCAGTCGAGGCTGAAGAAGTGGCCGTTGCTCTAGCGGCAGCGGAGGGTTATCAGATCGGACAGTGGCTAACAATACTCTCTGACTCGCAAACAGCGTGGCGCAACTGCTTGCATGGCAGAATCAGTCACCGAGCACTCCGCATAGTCTGCTCAGTAGACTGTGAAACACAACAAACAGGCACAGCACCACAGGAAGCGAACACACGAGATCGTATGGGTACCGGGACACACGGGGGTGGCAGTGAACCAACAGGCGGACAGGATAGCTCGAGAGTACACTAATTACCGAGCGTCCAACGTCGACAGCCTCGAGGAACCCACGCCTGTACCCCGAGAGTACTCGGCCATTTTAGACAATTACAGAGGTAGCAGGAACCGGTACCACCCGCCGCACAAGTACCTTAGCAGGGAATAAGCTGTCGCATGGAGACAACTACAAACAGGCTCATACCCTAAGCTTAACGTGCCAAGTAAAATGCGCCCCACACTATATAAGGACAAATGTCCATGGTGCAATGAGAAACCCGCATTATACCACATAACATGGGCATGTCAACTAACTGACGTAGTCCGAATCATATTACACCGAAGTGCGGTGCATTGGGAGGAACTGCTATCCAGCGACCGCTGCGAAGACCAGCCAGGTCTAGTGCGGCGTGTACGACGGAGAGCAGAGGCCGGCGGAGCCCAGGACTGATGGCAGCCGACCATTGCGATAGAGGACGGACGAGTCAGCGGTCGAGGACCTCCGGGGAAGACACAAGGAGGAAGTCTCCCCTGAAGAATCCGCCCCAGCCGCAGAAAAACACATTTGCTAGAACTCAATGAAGTTTTCACTCACTCACTCACTCTCATAGATATCACACATTGTTCCCACGATGTAAACACGATTAGAAACGAGCCTTTTGTACTTTCTATCGTCTCTGATGTCGGCTGTTACTAAGACAATAGCAGGGAATTTAGGCCAGCTGCGTCCACGGTTTCCAACTGATACGCACGGCTGCTAATTCATCTCGGATTTTGATACTGTCATTGTTGAAGTCTCCGTTTGCACTATAGATGGTACATATAATGGTACATGTCATCGATCGGAATTTTTTGGCTGCTTTATAAATTAAATCAAATTATAAATTAAGAATTCGAAACCAACAGTCGCCAGATTTTCAGTTTTTCTTTTAAATGCAACAAACCTCGTCAAATTTGGTGCAGTGGTTGCCGAGAAAAAACGAATTATCCTTTTACATGCATTCAGATAGGAGCACCCGAGCTAAAGGTTCCTCTTAATTTGCTTCTTTCTCACAAGAACCAGGTATTAACTACAATATAATCTGTCGAGGGCTGGGGTTCGATGAGGTCGGTGCTGTAAAAGGTCGAGGCTTGCCAGGAGAGAGAGCAAGATTTCATGTGTATTTGGGGAGGCAGCAGCAGCAAGGGCTTGTGGGGTTAAATAGAAGTAGAGTTATATGTTACTCTCCTCCACCGAAAAGAAAGCAGACCGGCGCCTTCTTTGGCGAGACTTGCGTGTTTTCACTTATATGATATGAGAGAAAGCTGAGCACACGAGCGGAGGTGCTACAGACACCTCGCGCTGTCGGATCCCCTCCCCCACTTTTTTTTATTACAATAGCAATTATACGGACACTCCAGGCTGATTTCTGCCGTCGTTGGTGGCGTCGCCGTCGCCGTAATGTTCTGTATAATGTCGAAGGGCGATAACATCGTCGGCGCGCGCCGTATATGCTATATGTGCGAGTGTAAGCGTGCGAGGGTGAGCCCACTATGGGTGGCTCAGTCTCGCGCGCGCAAGGCAGGAAAGCGGGGAGGAAGCGCGCCGTCTTCCATCGCGCGCAAGGCACCGGGGGCGTTCTACTCCGGCGGCGGCTGCGTTTGGCGCGACCGCGCAGGCCCTACCTTGAAAGCGACCTGCCATGGGGACAGAGTGCACCGAGTGCTGATAGCTTCGTGTGCGCTGTGTTCTCGCCGCTTAGTTCGCATTGAAGCAAGAGATAGCACGAAGGTCAATTCGCTCGCTGATTCTGCCGCGCTATTTCACTCTAGCGTTTTTACATCAAGTGTGCGCGGTCAGAGTGAGATGTGTCCATGTCTGGGCTTGTGCACGAGGGACACCATGCTTGTTAATTTAGTTAGTAAGCGAATGTTTACAAGTTTGTACGACCGATAGGACTACGTACTATCCTTACTTAATATAGCTGTATACTAATTTGCTATCGCACTCGATGCTTCGCGAATCGGGCGAAACTGCGGCTTTCTTTTTTCTTTGCCTCGACAGCTTGCTTTAGCTCTTGGTCAGACTCCAATACATGCATGTCCTTGGAACTAATTTTCGAAAATTCAACTCCGACTGCGAACATCACATCTTAAGATCATGTTCTGTCTCATTTTATTTTTCGTAACTACACTTTAACATACACGTGTTTCTGCCATTACAGTAGGTTGCACACGTAAGCATGCCTCTCGAATGTTTCTAGTTTTTAACCATCGCTGATCGCTAGTTATGAAATTCACCAAGGCGAGAAGAAAAAAGCAGTCCTGTTTAGAGCCCAGAAATTGCTGTTTCCTTTTTTTTTTCTCCTTGTATGTAACTCGATGTACGAGGGTTGAATCTACGATCCGGCACAGAAAATATAAACGCCACCGTTTGCAACTTTTGCTACCACGCTGTGTACAAGACTTTCTCAGAGATGTTGCGAAAGCTGCAACGTGCGTGTCCGCGTGGAACGTGCGCAGAGTATACAGCCTTTAAAGCCTAGAGTTTCGAAGTGAGGAGGCGCAAACGTATACGTATATCTACACAAGGCCCACGCCGCCGCATGACTCACACGCCGATGAGTGAAGAATGTGGCAAACAATTTCGAGCTCCGCGTCCGGGTCAGCCCCACGTAGCCCGAAGGGAAGCGAGCGAGCGACCGTGCAGCCAAGGTGGCTGTGACGTCACAAAGCGTAGTTTTCATGCCCGCGTCGTGCTATGTCTGCGTTTTCGTTTCGCTTGACGCCTTTGGTGCAATTCTCATTTTAATGTTGTCATGATATATTAGATGTTACGAAGGTGTGCACAGGAACCAATGTTACTTCTTCACGTATATGTACTCTTTTTTTTTTTTTTATGCTCAATAAAAGACTGTTCCTTACGGCTTCCGCATTCTGCTAACGTGATGGCAAAGCCCATATACGTATTACGAACTCATCATGTCGCTGCTAAACGACTGTGTGTCGTCTTCAGTCTGTTTTATGCACTGAAAGAAGCCTATCCCCTACCTGCTGTTATACAGGTCGCAGTGGCTGTCAGATACGTGGGGCTCACTTCTGCGTGGTGAGGACAGGTCAAATGATCGAAGCGTACGCACAGAGTGACGGAGATGCGACAATAGCTTAATTTGCTACACAATCGTTTGTCAGCTCCAGTCAAATGCTGCGTCTTCTATGCGCGTTTGATGGTAAATGCGCACCACCGTGCCTTATAGTTATTTTTAAAAAAATGTTTGAAAAATGTCATTTTTCAAACGTTTTTAGCATTCCTTCGGCTCTGAACTGATTGACTGCGACAGCAGCAGACTCTTGAAGAGTGGGCGTGTTGGTATTGCGTTGCTAAAACTAAGAACTCGAAACATGTTGTCGGTGTATGCGGTTTTCGGGCGCGTTGAGCCGCTTCGGTGCGCTATTTACGAAATGCTCTACTGCTGTCGCAATAAAATGAAAAGAAGCGCCAACCAACATCAATCAAAACAACACGCTGCATGATCCGAATCCGCCGTCGCCTATCAGTAAACACTGCTTTATCGCTGGTTTGGTTCAGCTCCTAAAGCGTTCTAGTCGCTGCTGTCGAGAGTGCACATCTTTGCTTTTTCGCTGTAATATCACGCACGCGCGGTGGTTGCCTCGAAGGAACGCCACCACGTGACACGTCCAGAATCAGTGGCAAAACGTCCTGTTGTTCGAATTTCATTTTCTATACTGGGAAGCCGATAATCAAAATCGATTCATACCTATGGTCAAGGCAACATTGTACAGCGCCTGCAACAAGCTGCAATATTTCTAGAGGCATTCGTGTGCCCACACATTGTTTTCACATGGGCTAGGAGGAGTATATTTTAAGGAAGGAAACGGAGGAGTGGTCGGCCTGAAGAGCGTGACTCCAGAATCCTCACCGGGGGAAGTGGAAGATACAGGGAAAGAGAGAGCTAGATCGATTCCATATAGTACAATGATGTACCATACATACGTATGTCAATACGCGGATGTGAACTACAGACGCACTACGCGCAGGAGCTATGTATCCACGCAAAACGATTTCGCGCAAAACACATTTCGAACTCTCCACAGCACACATAGAGACGAGTGCAGCAGGGATACTATATATGGCGCGTTAGGCATGGTTAACCCGTCCGCATGCGCGCAAAATCTTCTCTTTCGAAAAGAGCCGGGAGTCCAGACGGTCAATAGCAAACTTAAGTGTCTTTCGTCTGCAGCCGCGTATTGAGAGTACACCCAACGTGTGAAATATGCATACCTGTATAGTCTCTATAGTGTGAAAGACGCAGTAGTCGGGGTTCCGTGGGGTGTAAGTGACACTTAGCCATGAGGGAGCCGTTTGGATGTTATTTCCAACAAGTTATAATCGGCTTCCCCGATCTGTCGTCGAAATACCTGTTAATTCTGAATTCAAAGCTACATTAATTAACTAACTACTGTTGTCATAAACACAAGAAATTGTTGTCATAAACACAAGAAAGCATTGCCATCCTTCTTTTTCTTAGCCCATTTTTTTCTTTTCTTTTTGTTATTATTTTGTTTATTGCACCGTTGTTGTTTTTTTTTTTTTTCAGAACGGATGTTTCTTGTTTTGTCAGCATATATTACTGCTTTGAGTGTCATTTCTTTCGTTGTGTTTCTGTGTTACATAATATAACTTTATGCTTTATACGCTCAGCTAGTCCTTTTTTTTTCTCTCCTTGTACTGCACGCTATTTATTGTTAATTTCCTTTATTGTATTGATCAACCCTTTCTCTTTTCTTGTTTTTTGTTTTAGCTTTATATAAATTTACCTCGGCTTTTTATTTTTTACTTTTAACGAATGTAATCCACTCCCCTCTGTAATGCCCTCGGGCCCTGAGGGTAATGAAATAAATAAATAAATAAATAAATAAATAAATAAATAGACGATGAAAGAAAACAGCGCTTTTCAATGAGTCATAAATCAGTCGGCACATACGACGCTGGCGATACGGCGCTCGTGTGTGTCGTCCGCGCGATGTGCTGCCGAAAATCGGTTTAACTTAATCGGTCGTAAGTCTCGGCACGGCACAGTTCAATCACAGAGTGTGTTCTCCATCTTGTATCGCACAGCCAGCAGAGTGACCACGTTGAGGAAAACGGTGCCCGAGTTATAAGTGGGACCTCAACGCCTACAGCACCGTGTGACGAGGAAGAAGCCGGCAGCCGCCTCGCTCGCGGCGAAAACGGTTTTCGCCGCATCGGCAATGAAGGGAAAGAGTCGCCTCTTTTCCAGCCAGATGCATGCGGGATAGCCGCGATCGTATCGTAGATTACTCGTGGCGGCCAAAACGAACGTGGTAGGGTGATACGATAAACAAATATCACAGGAACGGGATAAGGAGTACTAAATCACTGACGCATTCGTACCATTTTCCCCCCTTTATTTTAGCCGATTATCCGCGTTCTAGCGAAAATAAAGCTGCTAATTTTTTTTTTTTTTTTTTTTTTTTTTTTAGAGTCTGTGCAGATGACAGGGTACGAGAGTAGCGAGGTGTGTACGCTTCCTGACGCGCCTATATACCCGAGCAGAAACCACGGTTCGCTCCGCTTTGGAAATCAGTGTGTCTCAGAGCGGAAACCGCACACAGCCAAATCGATGTGCTATTTGCTCGCCGCGTCCACGCGCTCACAGGCAGAGGTACACACTCGTCCGCGCAGGTGTCAGCCCCGATTAACCTGTCCGTCACAGAAGCCTTATGACGGTGGTGGTGACGAAACCATGCACGACGTCAGATCACGAGCTGCCCATCGGCTTTCATGACACTTGGCCAAAGCTCAACACAATGAAGAGAGGGGAGAAAGAAAGTGTGGGGGGGGAGGACGAATGTCGAAGGCACGTTATGGCCACGCACAGCGCGCGTCTGTTACGTGCCCAGCGGCTGCCACTGCAAGTGAACCGGCAAGACGTAACCGAGGCGCTATACAGACGCAAGCAGCGAGCGCTCCCAGTCGCACGTGGTGCGCTCGTGTTGGTTTCTCGTACATCCGTCTCAGGAAAACCCGCCAACGTTCCGCCCGCCGCCGTGTGTCAGCCGCGCATTGTGAAGGAGACCTCCACACGCCGGGCGCGCTACGCACTCAAGTGTAATTCTGGGCCCGCATTCGCGAAAAGCTCTCTAACGCTAGAATTGTACGTAAGAGAAAATCTTCAGCCAGTTCCTGATGGCTGGACATATCATTAGCGGAGGCGGCCAGCCAGTGGCAAAGAGCACTTACGAACTAAAAGCTTTGTGCGTTCGTCCCCTGTGCTCACAAACCGGGCCGCTATAACAAAGCGCGCAGGCTTCGTCGGCGCGTGACACTCTATAGGCCTGACGGCACAACCTCGCAGCGGGTGCCGAATACTGAGTACATACTGTCGGTGTCCAAAGGTTGGGGTGGGGGCTCAATATCCGCGAAAAAAGAAAAAAAAAGAAAACGGTTTGATTTTAGGTACCCTTATAGCCGGTGATAACATACGAACTCAGCAGAACCTCCGCCCACAAAACCGCACTGCATCTGCCCTCTGTGCCTGCACGCTCCAAAACATAGTTCCCGCGAGGCTTCGGTATTGAAAGAAGTTTGTCTCCGTTGTGACTTCATTCAAATGAGCCAACGTAACTGGAAGCTCATCCATACGAGTTCTCTTAGAATTTGATGGCGGTGAATTTGACGCCACTGCATTCTTAGTTTGGCACCGAATATAGCCACGCCATTCGCAGAAGCGCCTTATTGTACGGCTAATGCTTTCGCCCGCCAATACGAAGCACGTACGAGGCATATAATTATCATATTTCTGAGCTGCTAATATGGAAACCTGTCAGGGTTAAAACTGTCGGTTTTCGTGACATAGGCGCGAAACCTGGTATTCAAAGAGAGAAATTTATTACAAGCGCAGAGCTGAGAGGTCGGCCTGAACTACTATGTTCTAGCCTGATACTCAGCGTTTATCTAAGGGGAATAAATGTGGAAGGAGAAAATAAAGATGATGAGGATAACCACAGAAAAGTAGACGCGCATTCACTATTAAAAAAAAAAAGGCTGGAAACACTTGTTACAGTCGCATATCCAGTTCTATTCCCAACCCTTCCTTTTCCTCGTGGGAGGCCGCTCTTCGGGCCACTTGCTCGGATGACCAGCTCTGGCTGGTGGACCGTGCTTGCCTAGAGATGTCGGCCAGGGGGCTCCCGGACGTCTAGGAGCCCAGCCACATTCAAATAGATTCAATAAAGTTTTTATCCATCCATCCATCCATCAAGAACGTCACAATGGCCTTCATGGCCTGACACGCACAGTATTTTGGCCATGGAACCAAAAGAAGACATTCAGAAAGCAGGGCCGGTCGTCGATACGTGCCAAGATCTAGTATTGATTCGCTGGAATCCAGACTCGCGCCACTCTATATCACGTACGACCTAAAGAGTGCTGTACCGTTTACTGGCTGCAGACAGAAGCTATATGCATAAATTAAGCTCTGTCGTGGAACCTGCACATCATAACGGCTGGCCAATGCACCATTACGGTTCTAACTGTAGGAAACGGCATACGTGAAAGGGCTCGCGACGGGGTGTCTTTATAATTTCTCGCGATTCAGTATGTTCCACTACACTGCGAATAGACGCCATCGTTGGTCGGTCTGTCGAACAAACTGGAGGAAAAGATAGATCTGTCACGTTTGTCGGCGCCGGAGAGCCGTAATTAGGATAGAAATGGTGGTCCGCATTAATGCGCTGACAAGCACGGATTTAGGGAGCAGCCCTTTCTCGAAGCAGCCAGTCTTATTTGAACTTCTCTCAGCGAAAGCCGCCAGGAGGGTCAACAGTAAGATAATATTTTTAGACGAAAATAAACAGAGAAGTGTGGCCGTTTGTTGGGTGACAGCTACTCCTGTTCACTTGGTTACTAATATCTAGGATTTTTTTAATTAAAAAAATAAATATTGCATCTGTATCAGTCACGATTAGTTTCGCAAACAGGCCTTATCGAAAGCATTCGGTTTTATGAAGTAAACTTAAGTTGAATTAGCCAGACAGGTGCGCGAAAGAACGCCCCTGCAACCGCTGACCACGCGCGAGGTCTCGATTACATGACTGGTGTAGTTCACGCCGTGTCCGTCAGTATTCCGCTACTGACCGGTTCATGAGTACCGAAGGTCGGCCCTGCTACAGGAGTATGCGGCTTCGTGTTCAATGCAGTGCTCAGCAGTATGCCGCAAAGCTATCATATACCCGCCGTAGTTCCTTAGTGGCTCTGGCGTTACGCTTCCAAGTACGAGGTCGCGGGATCGAATCCCGGTCGCGGCGGCCGCATTTCGACGGGGACGAAATGCAAGAACGCCCGTATACCGTGCACTGGGTGCACGTTGACGAGCCCCAGGTGGTCAAAATTAATCTGGAGAGAGAGATAGGGAGCAAGGAGAAGAATGGCAGGAAGTTCAACCAGACGAGCGCCCGGTTTGCTACCCTACGCTAGGGACTAGGGAAAGAGGGAACAGAAATAGTGAAAATGGGAGAGAGCGAACACTGTGTTGTAGACGCAGCAAAGCGCCTTGATATCGGTCAAGTCCAAGCAAGTGCCCCAGCGATACATTGTGCTGCCGTCACTATGCTGTATGAAGCTAATGGAGTTCCCCACTACGGCGTGTCTCATAGTCAGATTGTGGTTTTGGCACGTAGAAAGCCAAATTCTTTAAATAATTTTTGTTTTAATCTTTCTGACCAAGCAGAGCGAACGTCCTCCAGACGAAATACTAGTGAATATTGTTCTAGCATTACGGAATTACTTTCCTTTTTTATTTTCACAGTCGCTTCACTGTGGCACGGTGTCTCTGGATTGGAAAACGGTCTGGATATAAATTGTATACCGAGATATCATCATTTGATAAACAACGTGTTCATAAATCTGGTGACACTCGCGACCTTTCTAATTGTGGGCCCCATCTCTGACGTCGGTTTTCCGTAAAACAGTGGAGCACGCGTTGTTTGCTCTCAAATTAAACGCTTTCTCGAATTTAACTTCTTTTTTCTCCGCCAACACGGTTCTTGCAAAGTATTCTCTTGTGACACCCAGGTATATTATTTTACTATGACGACTTGAATTCAATAAGCTCGACGCAGAATTTCTGTACTAACTGTTTATTTCTTGATTTTGCAAAGACGTTTTACAAAGTACACCACACGTTAGAAGTATATAAACTCAGTGCACTATATAATAACTACAATGTATTTAATTGGATAAAAGTCGTTCGCGAGAAGTGATTACGAGAAACCTTCCGACGCTACAGATGCGCTGAAGTATTCCACACAGTCAACTATGGCAAATCAGCTTTGCGAAAATCTGCAATGCGGAGGAAGTTGCATGAGACGTAAAGACGTTCACGTTTTTCGTATGCATGCATTCTTAATGCCCTGTCACCTCTCCCTATATAGCGTCATAGGCAACGAACCATCAGTGATCCCCTGCAATTCCAAATCGAAAGATTGCATTGATTGAAAGCAAATACACTTTATCGTTTGCATGCAATGTTCGAAATTTCCTCAGCGCAATAATCGCCAGGTACCATCGATTTCGACACGAAATTTGAAGAAATTAGTGGACCCGTTACCAACAATGGTCATGCAAAAATTAAGCTAAATTATGGTGTTTTACGTGCCAAAACCACTTTCTGATTATGACGCATGCCGTAGTAGGGGACTCCGGAAATTTAGACCACCTGGAGTTCCTTAACGTGCACCTAAATCTAAGTACAGGAGTGTTTTTCGCCCCCATCGAAATGCGGCCGCCGCAGCCGGGATTCGATCCCGCGACCTCGTGCTGAGCAGCCCAACACCATAGCCACTGAGCAACCACGACGGTATGCAAAAATGCTCTTTCAAGACATTACAAAAAAAAAAAAGAAAAAATTGACGACAACGGCATTGTTGGGTGTTATTAACGCATGTATAAAACCGTTTTGTTTACAAGATGGTTCTGTATTTGTACTGTCGCTGTGTATATGACATGAGAGAGAGAGAGAGAGAGAGAGAGAGAGAGAGAGAGAGAGAGAGAGAGAGAGAGAGAGAGAGAGAGAGCCTTATTCAAAAGCAGAGAGGTTTGCCGGCGTAGGAGTGTTCGCCTACATGCTAGACTGCAAGGGAAGGGGAGAAGGGAGAAAAGGGCCCTAGGAGGAGGAGGGCGGACGAAAGTACGAAAGTGAAAATAAATAAATATTATCCCTTGATATCTTGATTTCGCTTTTGCGTCCCCACCCGCCGTGATGGCGTAGTGGCCTTGGCGATGCGCTGCTAAAGCCCGAGGGCGCGGGATCGAATCCCGGCCGCGGCGGCCACATTTCGATGGGGGTGCGAGAGCAAAAATGCCCGTGTACCGTGCATTGGGTGCACTTTAAAGAACCCTAGGTGGTCAAAATTAATCCACAACGACCCACTACGGCGTGCCTCATAATCATATATCGTCGTTTTGGCACGTAAAATCCCAGAATTAAATTTAATCTTTAGTCCTGCTTGTGCGAATGCATGAGCCGTCTTGACTTCACTGCTGGCCTTTTATACGATGTAATAGTCCGAATAACAGCTAAAGCTTTGAGAGGAAGCCAGTTGATTGAAGATAATCGAACAAGAAGTAGAGCGCTTGACGTTACATTGATGGAGAGTGGCGGGGACCTAATATGCGCTGTAGTGTTAACGAGCCATGACTGATTGCGGCTATATTTGTCCTGCATATGACTCTTTCATCGTTGTACGCTCTACATTCTAGTAAAGTATGTTCGATCAATTCCACAGAGCCACAGTTGTAGCAACAGAGGCTTGCGGGTTTTCTAAGGCGGTAAAGGAGGTTGTTTGTTTACGTCATGTCAAGTCGTAGCCGATCGTAGAGTGTCTCTAAATCCCGTGATAGTCGTCTTGGAAGCCTTGATTATTGAAGTTCAGAGTCAATATAGTACACAAATTCGTAGTCTCCGAGGCAGCAAGACCAGAGTTTTTTTTTTTTTCCGCTCCTTAAGGACATATTGTTTTGTCAATGCTGATGCATCAATTCCTGTAAAAAATATCTTCCGTGAATTTCTTATTTTTGTGAAGCAGCGAACATGGAAAAAGCGCGTGTGTGTCATCATCATTCACGTGTGCATGAACGTCTTTTTTTCCAGGTGCGCTGCTTCACCAAAATCATCGATTGCCAACTATAGCCAACTAGTCAGTACCTATATTAAGTGAATTTCTGAGGTTGGCTCTTACGAGCCGCTTCACTGCTTTTTCATTACCTGATATGCCGCGGTGCGATGGAATCTACTGAAAGGTTACGAGATGACCAGCTTTTGATGCTAAGTGGTGTAAGTATGTAATGTCGTCAATGGCTTGCAATTGCTAGTTCGAGTTTGTTTTTCTCAAACGCAGACTTTGCAAAGCTGCTTTCAAGTCAGTAAAGATCGTCCACTGTCGCGGAAGATGCGGTAGTAGGTATCTGATCGCTTCTTTGATCGCACAAAGCTTGGCTAACTTCCATCATTTGTTCTTTCAGGGCGATAAGATAGTGTTTTTCCTGTGAAGCGCATTTATGCGCTTCACAGGAAAAACAGGTATTTATGAGTCATCAGTGAAGATATTTATTTTATTTATTTAACAATACTGTGAGCCTTTTGCACAGGCCCGAACAGGAAGTAGCCACTAAATATGCACATAAGCATGGAATAACAGGGCAAAGAAAAGGAACGAAAAAAAAAAAGAAAACACTGCCGTACAACAACACTGGCATTCAACACAACAATGAACCTTCTTTGTTTCCCGTGAACCAAGAAGGAATAAAAAGAGCTGTTCACAACAATTACAATATGAGTCGTATGGCATTATTGTAGTTACGGGGGTCCAACCAAATACAACTCATCAGTAAATTGCAATAACTACATCTCAAATCTTAAAGCAGCATACAAATACACGTGCACCGTTAATTGTCCCTGCATTCGTGCAATGTATAATATAGTGAGCTACGCGCTCGAATACCCTCATGAGCAACCAAAATATGGCTCCTATTTTGCAACAAAACCATCCACAGAATCTGATTCAACAATTTCCTTTGGCAATGCAATCCACATATCGATTGCCAACGGGAAAAAAATGAATATTTGAACGTGTCGCAGTGTGTGAGATACTGTCTAATGTGTTTATGATGACATGTTTTGATAGAATTTCAGTTGCGGTGGCTGCACGTAATCTCGCTTATTTATATTAATATTGTCATGATATAGTATTGAAAAAAAAACCATCATGATAGCCACACGACGCCGGCAAACAAATGTAGGCAGTGCTGCTTGGTTTCTATGAGCGCTTACGCTCTCGTGCCGAGAATGTTTATTTAGAGTATGTAAATCAGAACTATTTACTTTGGATACTTTCTAAATTCCGTGCGAGTCGCTTCTGGTACGAGATCCACACTATGCTACCATACTCGAGGATCGGCCTTGCTAAAGTTTTACATGATCATAACGGCGGTGTTGGCGTAGCGCACGAAAGTAGGCAAGGAAGGACAGAGACGTTAGTTTCACATAGGATGATGCTGCAGTTAATTTTATTAGCAAGAAACCGAACGTTCGGAAGCCCCTTGTACACGTGTTATCAATATGAGTATTCCATTTCAACGCGTTTGTAAACGTCACGCCTAAATATTTTTACTGTGTCTGTTTATAGTAAATCGTTACCGACTAATATATAATTGACTCTAAATATCGTTTTTCTGTGAGTTATGGTCATATATTTTTTCTTCTTAAGATTAATTTCCATTCCCTACATGTCACACCAACGGGCTATGTTGTTTAGTGTAGTACCTAATCTAAGCTGGTCAACGATTACTCGCACGAAAGTGTAAGTTACCAAGTCATCGGCGAAGAGCAGCAATTTCACTCCATTTTCTGCGCAACCATCGATGTCATTACCATAAGAACTAACAATGGTCTAAATACGGACTCCTGTGGCACCTCTGAATGAACTTCGAGTTGGTCAGAGTCATAATTACTTATGTCAACATACTGGCTTCGGTTTAGGCTGCTATACAGTCCACTATTTTGTGTTCAATTCCGACAGACCTAACTTTCTCGATTGGTTTACAGCGCACGACACCATCATAGGCCTCAGAAAAATCAATAAAAATGGCATCGGCTTGGAATTCAGAATTAGTTATTGATGCGAAATCATGTGTTATCTCTAATCATTGCGTTAAATAGTAGGCAAATCTTTTCTAAAACAATGCTGCATAGGATATAGTACGTTATTTCATTCTAAGTACGTCGTGGCGGCTTTACTTACTGTGTGTTTCATTAATTTACAGCAGCAACTTGTTGGTGATGTTGGTCTGTATGTTTCCACGTGTAATTTATTGCCTTCTTTATGGATGGGAATTACTTTGGCACATAGCCAATCCGTGGGAAGCGCAGCTGTACTCAGCGATGTGGAAAATATAATCTGCGAAAAGGGGAGAGAGTTGCTGCGCGTATCCTTTCGAAAATACATTTGGTATGTTATCGGGCCCCAGTTCCTTCTTGGTGTCTATTTGCAAAAGCAAGTTTAATATGTCCGACTCTGTTATCACAGTTTCGCCGATCCGTGCATCAGCGTCTGCCACGGGTGCGCTCGAGGGCGGCGAGCGCGTGAAAACAGATTATAAATAGCTGTTACATCTATTTTATACAATGCGTCATTTCTATTTTACTGCGCAAGCCTTCTGGCTTCGATAAGTTGCCTAGACAAATTTAACATATATGTGTCATGTTCGAGTATTCCGCTCTGATATAACCCAATGCTGTTGGTCAGATGCTGCTTGCCATGGAGTGCAGTGTGGTTAGCATTATTCCCCGTGCTTGCGTGGAGATCGCAAGCTGGATGCTATCAACGGCGTCACCAACGCCTGACTTTATTAACGCGAAAGCCTTATATGTGTCATCGTTCAGTTGACCTTCAAAGTCCTTGAGCGAAAACGCGGCGACGATACGAAAGCTACCAACACTACCTTCATCATCAATGGATCATGCCCCCGTAAGCAAGCAAGATGGATGATAAAGATGAATGATAAAGCGAATTAAAATGGATGATAAAGCGAATTACCAAGGACGATAAAGCGAATTAAGTGGTTGACTCGGGTGAGTTAAAGTCTATTTACTTTAACTCACCTGAGTAATCCACTTCATTCGCTTTATTAAGGTTTAGGACTAGGCGATTTAAGATGATGACTAAGCGAATTAAGAGGATTACTAAGCGAAGTAAAGTAAGCGAATTAAGATGATGAGTAAGCGAATTAAGAGGGATGACTAAGCGAATTAAGGGGGACGTGTACGCCGTGGGTCTGTCTGTAATGCATCGGCACTTGGGCTATCGCCTTCAAGTCGTCTTAGAGGTAACGTAAGAGACCCTGTGAATTTTCTTGCTGTTGTTGCGATGCGGCTCAGAAAATGTTTCTTTTCTTGAAGTTGAACACGGGTCGTTTCTTGAACTTGCAGTAAGTCAAGGGGGAAGCACTTACCTTCCGCTTCAGCTCCCACACACGGCGAGTCTTTCCGAAGTTCAAGGCAGATACGTAAGCAGTTATTTCGTGCCGCTTCAAGGTTTTTCTTGCTGGTAGGGAATAGCCGCTGCACGGCTGGAAGGCTATGGTGCAGTATACCGTCGACAGAGGCATTGTGTATCTCTACCATGAAGCGGCAGTCGCTGTCCCATCGCTGTCCAGCATAGGTAGCTCATCAGCTGAGATACGCCGAAAATCCGCTCGCGTAATCTTTTAACCTCTTGGATCTACCGTAAAAAGATTGCGGTCAACCATGATGTCAAGGAACCTTGGAGTCTGGGTATAACGAAGGGTTCGACCGCCACCTATCAGCGGATAGCTATCCATCAACTTACGGGTGAACGCCGTGGCAGCACTGTTTTTTTTTTTCGGGCGATAGCTGCAGTCCTTTACACAGCTGCTAGATACGTCAGTACATTCAAGAGTGCTCTTTGAAGTCGCTTTTGAGCAGCTCGACGAGAACGCGACGCGCTACAAATACAGATGTCGTCTGCGTATAGCGTGATGTTAACACCTCTCGTTAGGCACTTATTAAGATGTATGAGGTTGAAGAGTATAGGGCTGAGAACAGCGCCTTGGGGGATTACTTTTTCGACAGCAATTGGACGTTCGTGTGTATCCATGAAAAGTTGCTGCCCTCTCAGATAACGGGAAATCCAAGAATACCGCTATCCTCCAAAGCCAGCAGCTTCGAGGACATCGAGGATTGCTGTATGAAGAACAAAGTCGAAGGCGGCTATGATGTCTAAGGAAACTGCGATTGAAACGGGTACACAAGCTATTTCTTTTTCAATTGGAGGGCATAGGTCGAAAAGAAGCAAAATTTGTTGGCTGTTCACCTGGCTTGACTACAGGGATACTTTCTGCAAGCTTCCACGTAGCAGGAACATCACCGCTCGTCCATGAGAAATTGTAAGCTTCTAAGAGACGAAGGCGGCAGTGGCAGCATAGATGCGAAAGAGCCTCATAGCTGATGCCGTCGTGACCAGGAGAGGATCGTTTGCTCTTGGTCATCTATGGCCACCTGCAGAGTTCCTCTTGTGTGACATGATGTATGATATGTGATACTTGTGTTCGCCTGTGGTGTTTTGATAGTTTCTTTGTTATCTCGCTGTATTGATTTGACTGCTATGTGATATGACTTCGCTATGTGTGCATTCACGGTTTTTCACCATTTTCTGCTCTGTCTCCTAATAAATTGTATGCAAAAGTACACAAAGCTATATACGTAGCTGTACCACCTGTTCAAGAGAGAGAGAAGAGTCACCGGCGTATCGTATATTTGTGCGCGAACATTTCCTTTCATCATGCATCGACGGAAAGCGCCAATCTACAGTGTTTCGCTGGAGACTGTGACCTGGGAACACCGAGTTCGGTGTTTCCAGCAGGTGACAACAGTTTGGTCGGGCACTGGCCGGCTTGCGAAGGCTAAAGAAACAGGGAGATTATAGGACGACGAGATACGCCTATCATTCCGCCGTCAGCCGTAAACAGTCCCACTTCCTGGTCGCTGTACACTTTGACGACTTCAATCGTGAAATGGCTCGTAGCAGGAACACTCGGCTCGTCTTCGTCAATTTAGACGCCACTTACGCGTGTTCAACTTGAATCGAGATGTTTTTATGAAACGGTGACGCCACAGAGCGGTACAGCGTGGACCACCGACAACTTGATGGGCGTAGCTCATCATTCCATAGCCTATACATGTCTATAGCCTATACATAGCCTGTACATTCCATAGCATATACAGCCTGAGACAGCGCAAGCTTGCCAGTAGGGGTGTTCACAACGCAGGTGCGCGATATGATGATCCCTATTCTTAGCCACAACGCAAAAAGAAGACGACCACACGGAGAAGACAATAAAAACAGCACTAGCAATTACTGGCAACTGAAAATTTATTCCCGAAAATTTCCCAAGTACTCGACCTGTGCTCTGCGTATGTGCAACGTCATTTGACAGTTTTAGTTCATATCAGTTGATGGCGCTATTGCTGTGGCTTTCTTCCACCTCCTCTGTGTGGCCGCCATGGTTAAGAATGAGCAGTGCTCAAGAAAACTTACCCCTCGCCTTTTTGATGACCGCATTGAGTATCACGTGGTCACGGCCAGTGGCGTAGACATGGGGTGGCACACCGGGAACGTGCTCGGTGTGCCACCCCCTGGATAACTGCCTCAATAACGCTTGTTTTTTTAAGTTGATGGAAAGTGTGCTCGGTAGTCGAAAAAAAAATACTCCGTAGCAGACATTGGAGCTCGCAAGCTATAAACTCTCTTGTCGAATGATAGATGGGATTGAAGTACCTCGACTATACGAGAGAGGCGCCGTAGTGGAAGGTTCCAGGTTAATACTGACCAACTGAAATTCTTCAACGGGCACCTAATCTAAACACACAAATATTTTTGCCTTCCGCACCTATCGCATAGCGCCGCCGCAGCCGTTACTCTAACCACCGACCTCGTCCTCGCGCAGGGATAACGCCACAGCCACTCAGTAACCGCGGCTGGTGAACTTTTTCGTTACTTATTTCCCTAATGTTGCTGTTGATTATGATGATGATGATGACGGTGGTGGTTGTGGTTATAGCAATAATAATAATGATGATGAAATCTGCTGTACGCGGCAGGCAGGCGTTTCACATGTATGAGGCCCCTGCTGTACACGGTCACCATTTTGCTACGGTTGCCTTCAGGATACGAACATCACGTGTCCCGAGCGTGATGCCTTGAAAGCGGCTCGAGCTAACGAAGTATAGACGACACTGGAAGGACGGGCACGCCCACGGAGGTGTTTGCCCATCCCTTCGCGGACATCATTTCCGAGACTCGCGGAAAAAACAAAACCCACGCAGCAGTACGCCACGGACACGCGCATCTACTTCGCAAACAGCTCGGCCCGGTCGCTGGTACCGGCAATGGCAGAGTCACGCCAATGATCGTGGCGAGTGTTCCTTTATATATTTACCCTGTTACGGCCAAGACGGCCAACAGTATTTGGAAATAATATATATATATATATATATATATATATATATATATATATATATATATATATATATATATATATATATATATATATATACAATAAATTGCTAGTGCAAAGCAACTTATCGCAATTACAATATAGTTTTCTTTCTTTTTTCGATTCCTTCCATCCTTTGCTCCAGCCTATTTAACTCGCATCAAACAATACAATGCAATACAATACAATTTTGTTTCCATCAAAAAGATGAAGGAGGCTGTTGTGGGTAAAAGCGTCCCCTAAGAGAAGCTTGACAGGAAACCACTGCCCCTTCAGTACATTGCAGTCGGTGACAGCTGCTAACATGAGACACTTCACTCCATGTGGAAACACCTATCAAGCAGATGGCAAGGATAAAAAACAAAAAGAAACTTCAGAAAATGCGCAGATTAACGCCAAAACTTACGTGCACCAAAAGAAGTAAAAATACCGAGGTAATTCGTTAATCAAATTATCTATTTGCGTAAAGAAAAATAAATACTAAGGTTTTGTTGTGTAGTTCTTCAAATATTAATTCCAGTTCTGTTGTGTTCATTCAAAAGTGTAGGCAGCGTACTTGAAAATGTTTCTTTTGAGTAATTCGTTTTTGCAGTTACCATGCACCTTCTAAATTTACTTATGTCGAGTGGCACATGACGTCACGTTATGTTCAAGTCCTGCAAGGTTGCTCAGCAATCGGCGATTCTACCTTAATTCGCTTTTGAAAGTCATGGTTAGTTTGTACTGGTATAATTCAAGTATGGGTAGTACATATGCATGTGGGAATATATTAGATGTGTGACAGTCGTTCGAAACATTAAACAGTGTTCTTATAAACATTTTTGAAGAGGAAATATTTTTTGTATGTTTGTGAATGTCGTAGCACCCCACACTAGGAGGCAGTAATAAAGGTATACGAGTAGAATAGAGAAGTGTAAATGGGTAATGGGCTACACTGACGTGTCACGCCACCGATTTGGGCCAATTTTTTGGAAACGTGATCGATGGGTCATTCCGAGTCATATTTTGCGAAAAAGGTTACCCCCAATATTTTAATACTACTAACCAACTTTATAGCTGTCTCTTCATACAAGAGATTAAGAACACCATGTACGTGTTTATTTTTTTTTTTTTGGTTGGTATACTATGCATTTCGTCTTGTTTGCGTTTATTTCTAAATCATTTACATCAGTCCATTTATGCAGATGAGAGAGAATCAAGCTTACCTTATTTTGAAGTCAGTTGTAGTCCTTACCAAATAGAAATATTGACGCATCATCAGCATGTAGAACATATTTAGCTTCCGTGTGGGTGTTTGGTTAATCGTTAAAGTATACATTAAAAAGAAGAGGTCCGAGTATACTACTTTGTGGTACACTCTTCACGATAAGCTTCAAGCTGGAGCGGTAAGTCTGAATTTGCACAATCTGTTTTCGGTTGTTTAAGTAAGACGTGATCACCTTTAACGCGTCCCTCTGATACCATAACTTTCAAGTTTCTTAAGCATTATATTACGGTCAGTGTTACCAAAAGCGTCGTTAAAATCCACATAAATACCGAGCACTAATTGTTTTTCTTCAAACTGTGACAAAATAATATATTTTTGTTCCAGGAGTGCAAGTTACGTAAGCTTAAACTTTGTGTAGCCGTATTGCGCAGTTGAAATGATATCATTTTTTTTTCTGGAAAGCTATTTATTTGGCAGTGCACAAGCTTTTCGAGCCCTTTGGAAGATATAGGCAAGGCCGAAATCCGCCTATACTTCCTTATATCGTCCGCATCCCCCTTTTTAAAGATAGCAATCACTTTTGCAATCTGCATTATTCTGGGAAAAACGCCAAGCGATAAGCAAAGATTAAAAATGTGCGTAAGATGCGGAGACAAAATATCTAGCACATATTTAATTGGTCCTATTTTGCATACCATTAACATCGCACGAACAGGTATTCTTAAGGGAAATAAAACAAGTGCGAACTTCTTCCTCAACAACAGGCCGTAAAAACAAAGTATTTCTTTCAGCTATAGATTCCGAAAAATTATAGAAAGAACTCATGTTTGCACTACAAACTAAATAATAGTTAAAATAATTTGCAAGAGCATTGCCAGATACTTCAGATCCATTTAACTCTTATCTTTTCTACCCCCGTAAAAAATTTATTGCGGTTTAAGAGTGAATTCAACTTCTTCCACAAGAGATCGATTTTATGCGAGCAACCTTCAAGTTATAACTGAATGTATCGCGACCTACTCGCCTTGATTTCTTTGTTTAGTTTGTCGCGGTACGTATTATATTTCTTTAGAACGTTGGATTCCCAACTTTTAACAAAGTCGTGGTATAATTTATTACAATTGCAGCATATCTTTTTATACAGGTCGGGCGTTATCTATGGTTTTCTGATTTTCATTTTTTTTTTTCGGGAAAGTGACATCTGTATAATTCTGTCATAGGATTCACGAAAGTGTTATAGACTTTTTTCAACGTTAGTAATCCGTCGAATGCGCTCCAGGTCACAAAAAGGTAGCTCGTTTTTGAAGGCATGTAAATTTGTTTCAGTGATTGGATGGATGGAAAAACTTTATTGAGGTCCATCGGAACGTGCACTAGCAGGTAGCGGCCCGCTCCCACGTCGGGACAGAAAGACCTATAGCCTCTCCGCCCCGTCGTGCGCCCGTTGGAGTGCCCATACACTGTAAAGTAATTTACACCCTAAAAAGTGAAAGAAAGGTGTAAATGTGTCTATAACGCACACCCTTAGGGTGTTATCTATGTAACGGACACCCTAAGGGTGTCAGTTATAGACACATTTACACCATTTTTCACTTTTTAGGGTGTAAATTATTTTACAGTGAATATAGTTGGGATTCAAAATCGGCACTGCGTAGGGCAGCCTCCCACTTGGACGACGTAACGTCTTCGTCGCCCCGGAACGCGGGCTACCGCCAGAGCACGTGGTCTAAGTTGGCGAAGTCTGAGCAAAGGGTGCAAGTGTTTGACGTTTGAATTTCGACATAGATCCGGTGTGAGAGGGCAGGACTACAGGGTATGCCCCGACTTGCAAGAGTCCGAGTGCCAATGCCTGAGGCATGTTCAATTTACTGTGCGGCGGCGGATACTTCCGCCTCCCCAGATAAAAGTTTCAGTAATTGACTCCATGGAAGGAAATGCGCTGTCCTTTATTGTTTTTGAAGTAGTGTTTTTTACCGTCAAGCATATATTGGAGGGTGGTCCCTGATATCTGTGATAATACCCCTGCAGTACTATTTCCAGTTTCAAAACTTGTTATGAATAGGTCAAGTAATCTATCCTTCTGTTCTGTGATTCCAGTTGGCAAAACAATGTAGTTTTCACACCCACCTGAAGCAATTAACATTGTTAAGGCTTTCTGAGACGTAGAATCTGCTGAGAAGTCTACATTGATTTTCCTGCAGATATATACGAGGTAGTATTGATTATTAGAAACGAACTGCAGTAACTGTTCATAGAAAGAAAACAACACTGTCAATGTTCACATTCGGTGGTCTGTAGCACGCAGAAAATACATATTTTCCAGAGCGCATTGTCAACATTTCAAAATCGTCACAGGTTACGCAGAAAGAAGGAATTTGTTCGCGTGGTATAGTTTCTTTTAACAATAACATGACACCGCCCGCACGACGATTTGTTCGGTTCAAACAGTGGCATTAATAAGAGGCTAGTTTGAGGCCGGCGCTGTCATCTTTGCACGACGTTTCTGCTGTCATAATAACATCGAAGAGGATCGAAAAACCAGATTTAAAAACATGTACATCGCTTTCTTAGTTACAGAGCGAACGAACAATCATTGAAATGAAGGCATCTTAACGACATTCTGCTTTCAGCTGCGACAACATAATTTAGGTCTTGCGGATAAATCTAAGCATAATTTTTTTTGCATAAGACGTTTAGAAAAAAAGAAAGGCTGTTGTTGTCAAACTGATTCAAAGAGATAGACTAAGACACAAAAGGTCTTTCTCACTTCGCATCGTGATAGCAGGGTCGCCATCTGTCTTGCGCCACAAGATCTTGCCGTTTCTACACCATGCATATCTGTACCCTTTTCTTTCGAGCGGCCAGTCGCGTGGCAATTTCGCGTGCATTTGCGGGCTTCTTTCACGCTCGGAAAAAAACACTTTTAAGTAGCCCGTGTATTGAGCAACAGAAAGCTGCATCGGGAGATTTTTCATGTCGCTCTACAATTTTCTCATTGACACTTTTCATGTAATTATAATATTTGAAAAGTTGATTAATTAATGACTAATTACATAAATAGGCGGAATGAGAAACAAATAATCTGAGTGTCTCCGAGCGACGGCAAACAACATTACCTTGCTTCTGCCCAGCTACGTGGCATTCGCGTATTCTTTAACTCTGGCTAAATTTAGCTGGGACACCCTGTATATGCGTATCCCAGCTAACAATAGCCAAGCTGTTCAACGCAAAAAAAAAGAAAAGAAAAGAGAACACGCAAAAAGATATTATTTAAAGACCTACGGCATTCGGTCGTCGGACGTTTTATAATTTTATATTGCAACCCGCCGCGCCCTTTAGGGCATATCTCGACTCCGAACAATGATCATCTGTCTCGCGTGTCTTTCTTTCATGCTGCACGCCCGATACGTTCAGGTCACGAACAGCATGCTCGTATCAGGGTGAAAACGTTACTGACTCGAAAGTAGAGAGCGCAAAACGGTAAATAAAGTGTACGCAGGACTGACGACGATTGGTGGGCGAGGTAAGCCCCGAAAGGTGTAAAAACGTTTTAGAGTGTACACTCTTAAGCAAATTTACACCCTTTGGGTCGTATCTTGCCACACAACGATAATCGTCATCTGTCTTGTCCGCACTTTCTTTCCTTAACGCTGCGAGCTCGGTACTTCCAAGTTACGAACGACATGCATGTTACCAGCATGACAGAGCATTCTCGACAGGAAAGTAGCGAGCGCAGCGTTTTCAAGAAAGGAAACGCAAGCAGGACAGATGGCGATTATCGTTGTGTGGAAGATATTCACCCCAAAGGGTGTAAACTTTTTTTACAGTGTGGGGTCAGCGACGTAAAGCGTAAAACCTCGGTGTCATCGCTACAGCGGAAGGTACTTCCCCAGAAACGTTACGTTTTGGGCGAGTTGGTTGTACACGGTCTTTTGGAGACTTTTGCGCCCACAAAAACAGGACGTCGAACGAAGAAGGGACACGCAACATGCGCCCTCGTGGCTTCTAGCTACGTATAAGCTTGTTACCACAGCAATACGCGAACTATAGTGCCATGTCATACCGTATCGGTGCAAAAGTGAAGCGGGCAATGAACTGCTCCTGTTAACGGTGACATCGAGGTGCCGCTGAGGTGGCTCCTTTTTTTTTTTTCTTTGCTAGGCGTGACGCTGGCTTCCCTCTGCACATAGCTACTCCCCCTCCTCCTCTTTTTTGACACATACTAAGCATACTGCAGAAGGACACGTTGTGGGCAAGTTGGTGTTTGTTTAATGGCATGGTGTAGCGCAAGGGCACAGCCACAAAGAAGAGAACACAGGACGCGTCGCAGGCGCTACTAAGCATACTGCATCGTACGTCATGTATGTGAGCCCCGGCATTTTGCTTTGCCCTGATACGATTGTGGCAACCTGCCGTAAATGCAAATTATATCCCGGCTGCATTTAATGGCGAACCATTAGTTCGCGCCGTCCCGAGAGTGGTGGAGCCAAACAGAGACGAACACGCCCCCTCCTTCTTTCAACGGCAGCCTGTGGCTATGGAGGAAGAGGTCCAGCAAAACGGACGGCCTGTCGCGAGCCGGATGACAGCCCTGCCCACGGCAGCGGCCAGTTTTGGCGCCAGTATGCAGATGCTGACGCGTGGCCGCCGCCGAGCACGTGGCTGCGGCGTCTGCTCCTCCTCGCCGACGAAGCGGCGGCGTGCAAAAGCCGACGGCAGCGCCGTCGCCGATGCGCTCACCCCCCTCGCCCGCATAAAAAGCCAGCGCTGCGCGTCCCACGTGCCATCATCCCCCGCGAGCTCCGTCCGTCTTCGCCGTTCTTCAAGGTGCGCGCACGTTCAGTCTGCAAGACGAGTCCCGCTCGAGCCATACTGCCATCCCGCCTCACCCAGGGCACCGCTCTCTCAGTCGCGCACCAGTTGCACCCGCAGTTCGCGCCCAGGGGCCGCCAGCAACTCTCGTAGGAGAAGGGTGAGTACAGGAGCTCGCGCACCCAGTGTATGCAACTCATCCGCGGCTTCCGATCGTCGCGCAGCATCCAGTTCCGAATAGATAGCGGTTCTGATTGAGAGCGGGCGCACCGGCGAGGCGCCCGCGCATGGTCCCGGAGTCGGGTTTGTCTTCGGACGCCGGTTCCGGGCCAGCTTGACCCCTCCAGGAATTCGGCCTTGGCCGTAGTGACGCAGTCAGTCAGTGTTTTAGTGGCTTATCGGAAGCCGTTGCGCGAGGATGCCTGGCGCCGCGCCGCTCACCCTCCGTCGCGCACTTACACGCTTCCCGTTTGTCAGGAATTCCGGGATGATGGGCTGTCCGGAGCGGAGAGTGCGCGGCCTTGGCTCTCCATGACACCCCCCCCCCCCCCACCTCGTGTCCGTTGCTTTCGGTTAGTTAATCGCCATAATGAAAGAAATGCGTCCTTCCACTGCGACTTTTCCGCAGAGATACGAGTGATCGCGAGTGCGAGACATGCTCGCTTTTCATTTGCATGCTTTGAGGACAAGGCTGCGCTGCGCGCGCGTGTGTGTGTCCGTTGCTTTACTCCTCTTGCAGTCGGCGCGCACGCACGCACGCACGCGCGGGCGCCGAGTCACGACGGTCAGATGTCAGCACTGAGTGGAAGCCTTCGCGGCCGGCGTACGGGTATGCGGCCTAGACGGCAGGTACTCTTTCTTGAATGACGGTGTCTCGCAATAAGCTGCGCGGAGTGTGTTCGTACATGTTGTTTCTGTTGTGGACCGCTTGTGCTCGGTTCATTTTCATGAGGTGGCTACAACTTATTCGCTTATTGCGCTTCTAGGAGAAATTACATAAGGTTATGTGGTCGCGTACAAATATAAGCTTTATTGCCGCTGTTAACTTTTGACGAGATTTCCTCGTGGAACGTATATGTACCACCAATTTAAAGCATGATATGCAAGTGGTAACAAAAAAAAAATAGAGTAACAAAGCTGAAGTACTGCACCATGTCTGAACGGTCGTGGGATATGCTATATCTATTGCCGTGCTCATTTTCACATCTGCCTTCAGAGCGCATAATTATAATACAAATGTGCAAGGAGTAGATATTAGGCGCCTGCCTTCCGGCGCGGCACTTGGCTCCAAATTTTGGACGCGGAAGCAGCTGTTCTTTCTGTGCAGCGGCGAGACGTCTGCGGATGTGACTGGCAGTTACCGATTGTCGGGGAAGAGCTAGGAGGCACTGCTGCTGCTTACGTCACAGCTTTTCCTCGAATAACGTTTCCTTTCTGTCCACATCCCTGTAATGGTACAGTCCCATAAGTTTTGCCTTATAACGGTCGAGTTATAGGCAAAGTGTGCGTCTCTATACCGCAGGGCCGTGGACTATTGTGAGAAAGCGTTTCTTTCAAAGGGCTTTAAAAGACTCATATGGCGGACGGGGTCGCTCTATTCTTCTTGCTCTGTCGTGTGCTCGTGCTTCTGTGCCCGTCTGCTGCTGTTATCGCTTTCGAAATCTGAATGCGACCTGACTTAACAGCGAGCAGCGACTCCTGCCGAGAACGGTATTGCTCGAGGCAAGGCTTCGCATTGTGCCACACGCCCTTTCCCTCGCATTCGTGTATTTTTCTCGGGATGCGCGAGCGACGTGTTTCCCACGCGCCGTGGTGGCTATGGCGTTGCTCTAAAAATCCCGAGGGCGCGGGATCGAATCCCGGCCTCGGCGACCGCATATCGATGGGGGTGAAATGCAAGAAGCCCGCGTACCGTGCATTGGGTGCACGTTAAAGAACCCCTGCAGGTGCTCAAAATTATACCGGTGTTCAAAATTAGTTTTTCTGCAAGAAGCATTAGAGGGAAATGTAGCGCTATAGTATCTGCGGGATCTGTAAGCATTGCGGGTTCAGCATGCATAGGAATGATGAGTGCAGTACATGGATTTACCGAAACTTACTCACTGTGCCTTCAAACGACTTTGTCACTTCGCAGATTGATTGTTCTCGGCAAAATATTGCTTTATGAATGCACAAATTCCCAGTGGTTGTGCATGTGCGCATAGTTATTGTCCTCGTGCGTGTAGAAATAAAAATATCGCTAGAAAATTTCGTGTAATAAAGGCCGACAAGGCGTAATAAATGAACCTGCACGAACCTCTGAAGCCCAATGAACGAAGGGTAGAGAAGTCGATGTATACTACCCGTCATTCCCATGGTGCAGCTGAACGATCGCAGCACCAGAGTTCCCTATAGTGATTTGAGAATGAAACTGCGCTCGACCAACGGCAGCTCGTGTCGTGTGCCTTATGAAGAGCGCGCGACTGAGAAAGCGGCTCATGAGGTGTCTTTCAGACGTCTACAGTCGAAAGTAAATTTTTGGATTTTACGTGCCAAAACCACCATCCGCATTGAGGAGACTCCGGCTTAATTTTGACATCCTGGTGTTCTTTAACGTACACCCAATGCACGGTACACGGGCGTTTTCGCATTTCGTCCCACCGAAATGCGGCCGCCGCGAACGGGATTCGATCCCTCGGGCGTAGTAGCGCAACGCCAAAGCAAATATGCCACCACGGCGCGTACAACGTGTACATAGTAGCTCATTGTAGTTATAACATAGTCACCTGCCATCTAGCTCTCTTTCCCTGTACCTTCCCCTCACCCTGGTGAGGAGAGTAGCAGGCTATAGAGACGTGCTCTCCAGGTCGACCTCTCTTACTTCCTCCATTAAAATGTCCTCCTCCTAACCCATGTGAAAACATGATGTGCATGCCAGCGATTAGACCTCGTGCATAACAGCGCAACGCCAAAGCCACTAAGCAACCACGGTGGGTACGTCTACGTGCAGAACGGCTCACGTGAATTCGTCTGACAAATCTATGCCGGGCCGCAACACGAGGAAGTCTTTAATTCGGGCTAGCTGGTTTTGCGAAGTGTGCACAATGTTGCTGCACTAAGGGGCCGTATTTATTCATTTATTGAATTTATCGTTACAAGTGTTTAAAAATCTTCAAAATACTCTCCTTTTGCGTCGATACATGATCTCCAGCTCGACTTCGAGCTCCCGAATGTGTTCCGGTAGTTCTCCTCCGGATTGGCCTTTAATGTTGCGGTACAAGCTGCTTTGATCCCGTCCACTGTTTCAAAATGCTTGCCTTCCAGGGGTGTTTTGAGGCTTGGAAACAGAAAAAGTCGGGGGTGGGCTGGGGCTGCACGGGGGCTGGGGGATCGTTGGCACCTCTGCTTTAACCAGCTAGTCGGTGACGATGAATGCGCTGTGGGCCTGCGCATTATCGTGGTGCAACGTCCAGTTGTGAGCGATGTCCGGCCGGATGCGTTGAACTCTGCGTTTCCGTATTTTGAGGACTTCCACATAAAATTTGGAGCTCACAGTAGTTCCAGGCTCTACAAATTCGTCATGAACCAGTCCATGGGCGTCAAAAAAAAAAAAAAAATAATCAACGATGAGCATGATCTTGATCTTTGATTTGCTCACCCTGGCTTTCTTCTGGCGAGCGGACGATAGCATGTGCCACTCAGATGATATCCTTTTGGTGTGCGGGTCACATTCAAATACCCAAGTCTCGTGCCCTGTAATGACGCTGTCCAAAAATTTTCGATCACGTTTGCATATGTCGAGGTTTTCTTTGCACGTTTCAACGCAGCGTGACTTTTGGTCGTCAATGAGCACTTCTGGAAAAATTTTTGCGCCCACCTTCCGCATGCCGATGTTGTTTGTAACGATTTCATGAATTTGAGTTTTCGGAATGCTTAACGTGCCGGCCATTAGACGAACACCTATTCGTCGGTCTGAGTTAAACAGTTCCCTCACTCGCGTCACATTGTGGTGGTCGTGGAAGGCCGTCCGGCGCGGTCCTCGTTGTCGACCTCTTCCCGGCCTTCCAAATAGACCTTGTGCCACCAAAACACTTGCCGATCTGACAGGGCATGTTCTTTGTAAGCAGTCTGGAGCATATTAACAGTTTTTGCAGCGGTCTTGCCAAGTTTCAAGCAAAAGTTGATCGAAAATGTTTGTTCTGACCAGCGCTGCATTTTCACTTGCAAAAGAATAAAACTCTCACGGACATGCTCGTCCTACACTCTCCGATGCTCGGAGCACACTGAGCGACGGGGCGCTGCTTAGCTGGGTTCCCCCACTACCAGTTTCAACTGTTAGACCACGCTCCGACGTACAGTCGCGTCGCAATAAATTCACTGATATTACTTTCAGGACAGACCCTGTATACGTTGAACGAGGAAGCTGAATACCCTAGGTCAGTAGTAAGCATAGCGCTGCAAGGCTTTCGCACCATCTGATTATGTACAGTCGCGGATTTTCAGTTCGGATACACCGGTGCTCACGTTTGGTCCCGAAGGGCCGCAGGATACTCTTCAGTCCCTCAAAACTTGTGTATATACAACGCGGCGCATTCACGTCGCCAGAAAGAGGGACCAGTGCCTGCAGAGAGAGAGAGAGAGGATGCATATGCCGGCAGACAGCGAGGTCGTAGCGTTAACTTGTCGTACAAAGAATTGACATTAAGCACCGCAAATGCAACTATGAAAGCAAGACGGAGACTCGGACGTCTCTCGCGGAGCAGGGACGGCATGCCGCTTGAAGGAGGGGGCGTCCTTTCGGCGTAGTTGCATCCGGTGGCGCAATCCTTTCGAGTGCGCCGCCGAAGAAAAAAAGGAAAAAAAAAAAACGCGGCGCTTTGTTCCAATAACGACAGCGGCGTCCCCGTTCAGTCGAAGCCGAGAGCACGACCTTGAAGTGGGGAGCAGGGCGTTGCGCAATGTAGGCTTTCCAGGGAGGAGCTCACGCTAACCTCTTAACCCGGAAGCTGAGACGCGCGATCTCCGCCGCACTCGGACAGTTGCCCCTGCAGCGATACAGAAGAGCCACGATTACTTTCTCCCGGTTCTTATTCCATTCTTACCACTCCGGGCGTGCCTGCCGATCCGAGTGATGACAGGAGACGTGCTGCTCGGGCCTGTGGTAAAGCTCAGAAGGAATGTAATTGGAGCAGAATCTGTGACCCAGGCTTAGGCACTGCTAGCTAGCGCCTATGTAAGCACAACGTGTGACGCCTGCCACAGATGATAAAATTACTTTAGCATTGCGGTTGTGGCGCATGCAACTGCAGGCATCAGCAGTTCCACGCGCAAACGCCTCCAACCGTTGACATAAACTCGCTTGTAATAAAACGTCACAGCTATATGTGCCGCGGTATCTCAGTGCCCGCGGTGATGCAGTGACTGCGGAATGATGTTCTGCCTCACAGCACGAAGTTACAGCTTTTACTTCCCGTCCTAGCGGCCGCATTCCGATGTTGGCGCAACTCGAAAGAGATCGGTCCAGTAGAGATTTTGGCGTATGTGTACTATCGGGAAACGGTGTGAAACCTGAAGAAAACAGTCGATACACGGGCAAGAAGCCAGCTCAACGATTAGATGTCATCATACTTTTTGTTTTGTTTCAAGTTAAATATAGCCGGAATATTTTCCACCTTAAGGCGCTTTAAGCTCTAACAACTTCACTTGGCGCAGGTGTAAGCGGACTCTTAATAGCCGAGGAGACGGAATACATAAGCTAGCTCACGCAACTTAAATTTCCCAGAATTCAACACGTCTTGGACCACGGATACACAGGCGAGCCGGCTGAACTGATTAGTTTTCCCCTTTTGACGCAGCCAAGGGGCACGTTTGCCACTTGTTCAGATGGCGACACTCCGCGCCAGCCGCTAGATTTTGCTCGTTTCTTTCGCTGCTGTGTCTGCAGCGTTCGCCCAGTGTGTCCTCTTCAACTCCTGCTACAGGTGCTTGCGTTGTATGTCGCCTGTCGCCATATGAGTGTGCATACTGTATCTTCGTCTATTTCAGCCCGCGTTGCAGACGCTCACGTGTTGACGTTCGCCTGCCACGATCATCGTGGATAAATGTTCTTAATTAAATTCTCGGTTTTCACGCGTCAAAACAACGATATGACTATGGGGCCCGCCGTAGTGAGGAAATCCGGATTAATTTTGACCACCTGGGGTTCTTTAACGTGCACACGGTGCACGGGTGTTTTTGCATTTCGCCCCCGTCGAAATGCGGCTGCCGCGATTCAATCGCGCGCCCTAGGCTTTGTCAGCGCAACACGAAAGTCATTGCGCCAACACGGCGGGTGACAAATGTTCTCGCTCGACGACTGCTAAATGAATTTGAATGCATTTACGGCGCAATATGGTTACCTTTCAATCCGCGCAAACTATTCACACGCAGCCCTCACTATCTCCACTCCACAGCCTGTTCACGCTTTTACTAGCAAACCAACCATTGCGATATTTAGTCTTTTGCGCAAGCGCATCATGACACACACGGATCACTTCACTAATCCGTCATCGAACAAGCTTGGCAACCTAAATCCAGTACATGCGCGACGAGGAATCGTCCGAGTTCAACAAAACACCGGAAAACCAACTTGCGCCGGCCGAAGACTCGAGCCTATATACGACTGAGACGATACAGTGTACCGCGACAACTGCGTGGCATGACAACCGCTCGAGACAGGGCGGTATCCAATGAAAAAAAAAATCGATTTAAGTTGGCAAGCACTTGCCAAACCGAGCAATGCACGGCGCATTCATTGCGATCCGACTGGCACGCAGCTTCGTTCTTCTCTTGCCGTCTGGTATGCGGCCCCCTTCGGCCGCGTAAGAGCCGCTTCTCAAGCTGGCTACTTAATATCCAATTTCAACGTCACGTGGCGCGCTATATTTGTGCTATACTATATAGCAGCCTGGAGTAGAGGATTATTGGAGAAGCACGAGAGCCTGTTGTGGAGAAGGTGGGCAGCGGAGGCCGAGAGAATGGCGGAGTGCCGCCCGCGTTGATGGTGTTTGGATCGGACTGCTGGTACGATCTGTTGGGAACTCGGCGCTGACGCCCGTGGTTGTACCTGGGTCGCAAGCCCCAAGGGTAGCGTTGGCCTGGCGGCCTGGGGTACAACTGCAAGCATCCGAAGGTCCCCGCAAAGCATGAGTCGACAGGTAACAACGAAACAACTTGTTTATTTTAACATCGCAAAGAGTTGGCGGTCAGGTTTGACCGTAGTAGAGAGACGGGAGAGCACTTCACTCAACAGAAGAAATCGGAGCCCTCCTCTGGCGTCCGGGGGCAGCTGTTTTTATACTCTCGCAGTTGAGGGCAAGAAGGAACCCCTCAAAAGACGAGCACGTGAATGTACAATGGGCTAATGGTGACGCACACTGTCGTAGCGATGCCGTAGCACCATGTCGTGGCGCTGCGCACGATCTCGTAGCACCTGGTCGTGGCGCTGCGCAGCACACTGTCGTGGCGCTGCGCAGCACACTGTCGTGGCGCTGCCGGTCGGACACAATGACTGTAACGAGAAGATGGTCCCTGCTTTGGCATCGCCTGTTTCGGGCACAATGACTGGAACGAAATCCCTAGGCGGTCGCATCGCCGCAGACGCGCCTGGAAACACCTGGCGATGAGTGTTGCGGTGACGAAGATCGGGCCAAAATGTCCGCCGCCCCGCCGCCGTCGCGCCGGCAAAACCACGTGTCGCAGGCGAAACGCAACAGACCGCCCCGCCGGGGAAAGGAGATCCCGATGGACAGGGGACTGCATCCGCTGTCCGGAGGGATGTCGCTCGATGATGCTCATAACCGAAGTCGGGCGTCCCTTGACGTTTCTTGAGCGCAGCGCACAGAGAAGGCCTCGTTCTCTCGTTCAGGTTCGCACGGGACACTGCAATGTGACTTCGGGAGAGTTCACATTTTTGTTCTCGTTCCCGGCAAGCGTTAGAACTACGCTGAAAACTCAACCGCTCAGTCAGCAAGCACGGCACAACCCTCACTAAGCCCTGCCAGGCTCTTTCCCCTTTTTATACCACTGCCTAGTTCCTTACAGTAGTCTAGCATCACTCAGAACGCGTCCACAAATTGAAAAATTGCACTAGAAAGCATATCATCACTTTGAAACACTAAACAAAAGCAATATGTTAAAAAAAATCCTGCCTCAGGAAGAAAAACATCAGTAACAAACAATTTTGAGGCTGATTCCTACGTTAGGGGCTTCGACTTAAGCCATCGGCGTTACCGTTGAGACTCCCCTTTTTGTAACGCACCTCAAAGGAATATTGTTGTAAAGCGAGGCTCCAGCGCAGGAGGCGGCCATTTTTGGGAGAGATGGTCTGCAGCCATTGGAGAGGGCAGTGATCTGTCTCAATGATAAACCTCGAGCCGGCTAGATAGCATGACAATTTCTGAACGGCCCACACGAGACATGCACACTCTTTCTCGGTGGCGCTATACGCCTGCTCACGACTGGTCAGCTTACGACTAGCATACAGGACGGGGTGTTCTACTTCTCCATTTTCCCGTTGGCACAGTACAACGCCCATGCCTCGCTCACTAGCATCGCACTGAACAATGAACCCTTTTGTATAGTCTGGCGATCGTAGCACAGGCTGGCTTGTTAGGGCACTCTTTAGGGCGCTAAAAGCTCTTTCCTTTGTCTCGTCCCAGACGACTGTTTGAGGCTCTGTCTTTCTTAGAGCATCCGTCAGGGGAGCCGCGATATCAGAGTACCTAGGGATGTACCTCTGATAGTAGCCGGCGACACCTAAGAACGACCGAATATCGGTCTTTGTGCGCGGTTGCGGAAAGTCTCGCACAGCGGCCACTTTTATTTCAGAGGGGCGGCGACGACCCTGACCAATCACGTGACCGAGGTAGACAACCTCGGCCTGTGCTAACTGGCACTTAGGAGCCTTGACTGTCAAGCCTGCTTCGCGCAGGCGGGTTAGCACTGCCCGCAAGTGTGTCATATGCTCAGACCAGGATGCGGAGAATATCGCTACGTCGTCTAGATACGGTAAAGCGAATTCTTGCTGTCCCCGCAACACTTTATCCATGAGACTTGAAAAACAGTATGGCGCGTTCTTCAAACCAAAACTCAACACTTTAGGACGGAATGTTCCCATTGGTGAAATGAACGCCGCATACCTACTAGCCTCTTCTGTAAGTGGAACCTGCCAATAACCCCTGACAAGATCTAGGGTGGAAATAAACTGAGCGCTACTAACTTTCTCAAGGCGCTCCTCGATGTTAGGGATCGGATAAATTTGATCCTTAGTGATGGAATTAAGCCTGCGGTAGTCGACGCAAGGACGAGGTTCCTTGCCCGGTACCTCAACCAAAATCAAAGGGGAGGTATAATCACTCTCACCTGCCTCAATAACACCGAGCTGTAGCATTTTCTTTACCTCAGCCTCCATAATATCGCTCTGGCGGGGTGACACCCGATACGCCTTGGATCGTACTGCCTCTGTGGAGGTAAGTTCTATATCATGAGTAAGTACAGAAGTCCTACCAGGCCTCTCAGAGAACAGACCTTGAAACTCTTGTAATAGCTGGTGTAGTTCGGTTTTCTGCTCAGGCGACAGCGGTGCTTTACTGATAAGGTCACTAATGACTTGACCGGTGTCTTCCCTGTTCGTCACTGAGCCTAGTCCCGGAAGCTCGACCGGAAGCTCATCAGGAACGTTTACCATCATGCACACCACTGCTTCCCTTTGTCTATAAGGTTTGAGCAGATTACAGTGGTAAACTTGCTGTGCTTTCCGCTTTCCTGGCAGACTTACCACGTAGTTAACGTCCGACAGTTTCTGAACAATTCGTGCTGGGCCCTCCCACTGCACGTCTAGTTTGTTGTTTAGCGATGTGCGCAATATCATGACTTCATCGCCCACCTCAAAACGACGGGCCCTGGCGGTCCGATCATAATAAACCTTGGCCCTCTGCTGGGCCTTTGTCATTGCTTCACCTGACAACTCCTGTGCCCTTAAGCGTTCGAGGAGCTTAAGCACGTACTCCACCACGACTGGGTCGTCGCCCCTACCTTCCCATGATTCTCGAAGCATGCGAAGCGGAGATCGAAGCGAGCGACCGTACACCAGTTCAGCTGGCGAAAACCCCGTAGCCGCATGCGGTGCGGTCCTTAAAGCAAACATCACCCCAGGCAGACACAGCTCCCAGTCAGTTTGATGTTCAAAACACAAGGCTCTCAACACGCGCTTCATGACGGAGTGGAGCTTCTCAACGGAATTCGACTGTGGGTGGTACACTGAGCTGTGTAGCAGCTTTACCCCACACCTTTCGAGAAAAGTTGTCGTCAAAGCGCTAGTAAACACTGTGCCCTGATCTGATTGAATTTCTGCAGGAAAACCAACTCGCGCAAATATGGACAGTAGAGCATTAACTATCTCAACTGAGCTGAGTTCTTTAAGCGGCACTGCTTCAGGGAACTTTGTCGCTGGGCAGATCACAGTCAAAATGTGTCTGTACCCCGTGGCTGTTACCGGAAGAGGTCCCACAGTATCAATAACGAGCCGTCTAAAAGGCTCCGTAATGATAGGTACCAATTTCAACGGCGCCCTCGATTTGTCCCCTGGTTTGCCCACCCGCTGACAAGTGTCACATGTCCTCACGAAATGGTCTGCGTCCCGAAAACACCCTGGCCAATAGTACTCTTGCAAGAGACGGTCCTTAGTTTTCTTAACTCCTAGGTGTCCGGACCACGAACCCCCATGTGACAAGCGCAACAGATCCTGACGATAGCATTGAGGCACGACCAGCTGATCGAACTGCACTCCTCTGCGGTCTAGATACTTCCGGTACAGGACTCCACCTCTTTCCACAAAACGCGCAGTTTTCCTGGCGATACCTTCTTTGACATTGCAGCGCACGTTTTCCAGGCTGCCATCCTTTTTTTGCTCGGCTATCAAAGCCGTCCGGCTGACTTTTAGCAACCTATCAAGTCCGTCTGACGTAGGCGCGATGAGCAAATCAGTAGATAGCTCTTCTAACTTTCCCGCGTCGGGCGTTTCCTCTCCAGTATCTGGCGCCTTTAACGTTACAGACTCTAGTTTATTCAGTTCGGGCGTGCTCTGAATATCAGCTTGCTGCGCCTCTGACCCTTTTTCGTTGTTTGATAACGTCGGCCCCGCAACTACCGCCTTTGCAGCGAGCTCCCGAACCTTCGATCTGGTTAAGGCCTGAACACTAGCTTCACCAAACAAAAGCCCCTTCTCGCGCAGGAGGTGATCGGACCTGTTTGAAAATAGGTACGGGTACTGGGGTGGCAGCATAGATGACACTGCCGCCTCCGTCTCAAGCGCTCCGAAAGGTCCTTCAATAAGCACTTTTGCTACCGGCAGACACACGCTATGAGCTTCCACGGCTTGCCTGATCCACGCGCACTCGCCCGTGAACATATGGGGTTCTACGTAAGATGGGTGAACTACATCCATCGTAGCTGCGGAATCGCGAAGCACTCGGCACTCTTTCCCGTTCACGAGGAGGTCTCGCATGTAAGGCTCGAGAAGCTTCATGTTCTCGTCAGTGCTGCCTATTGAAAAAAACACAACTTTTGGTGTTGTTTCCGGACACTGCGCCGAAAAGTGACCCGGCTTCTGGCACGTATAACAAACGCCCGCTCGCCTCATCTCGAACCGCTTTCTGCGTTCGGCTTCGGCTGCCGCCGTCTCTTTACGTTTGGTCGGACTGCTTTCACTTGCATCCTCACTACGCGTGTTCCCCTTTGCTCTCATGGGTGTGAACTTCGGCCTCTCAAACTTCGAGCCAAATTCACCCTTTTGACCGTCCTTAGCTCCGCGAGCCCGACGCGTCACAAACTCCTCGGCTAGCTCAGCGGCTTTAGCCACCGTACAAACGTCTGGCCTATCCAAGACCCAGTATCGCACGTTCTCCGGTAACCGACTATAAAACTGTTCTAGCCCGAAACACTGCAGAACTTTATCGTGGTCACCAAACGCTTTCTCTTCTTTGAGCCACTCCTGCATGTTCGACATAAGCCTATACGCAAACTCTGTATATGACTCACTTTTGCCTTTCTCATTTTCCCGAAACTTCCGACGGAACGCTTCCGCAGACAGCCGGTACTTTTTTAGCAGACTCGATTTTACTTTGTCGAAATCCTCTGCTTCCTCTCTATCCAAGCGAGCGACTACGTCGGCCGCCTCGCCGGGTAACAAAGTGAGCAAGCGCTGTGGCCACGTTTCCCGAGAGAACCCCTGCTTCTCGCACGTTCGCTCAAAGTTAACCAGGAACAAACCAATGTCCTCTCCAAGCTTAAACGGCCGCATCAGGTCAGTCATTTTGAACAATACGCGTTCTCCTGCACCGTGTGCCTGACTTCCATTACGAGCGCGTTCCATCTCTACCTCAAGACGCTTCATTTCCAAAGCGTGTTGACGGTCACGCTCTTGTTGCTCTCGCTCTTTCTGTTCTTTACGTTCACGCTCTTCTTTTTCTTTTTGCTCTTTAAGTTCGCGCTCCTGTCTTTTTGCAGTCTCCCTCTCCTCCATGGTCTCAAGGCATTCCGACAGCTCGTCATCCTCAGCCTCTAACTCAAGAATAGCCTTTATCAGTTCTGGTTTTCTGAGTTTGTCCGAGACATCCAGACCCAACTCTCTTGCAAGCTCCAACAATTTCGGTTTGCGCAACGACTTCAAATCCATGGCTGCTCTGAATGCTGCTTTCTCTACTGCTTACTATTGTCTTGCCGCAACTAACCCGGCAGCAACGACAACCACAATTACCAGCTCTGTTTCTAACACTAACAAAAGCCTGGCAAAGCTCAGAAGAAGAAAGTCCCGCACTCACCAAACCTCGCAGGCAGGAATTCCGCGCAGTCGTTCCGCTGCAGGCAACCAGTCGTCACACAGGGCTCGTTGCACTGCTCCCGGATCGTCGTTGAGCTGCTCAGCATACAGTCAACTGCATCTCTTCGCTGCTGGCCTCCGTTGTCGCGATCTCGCCGCTGGCAGACCGTTGTTTGAAGTCGTAGGCGATCTCACCGCTGGCAACCAGATATTTGGATCCGGCTTGCTGGTACGATCTGTTGGGAACTCGGCGCTGACGCCCGTGGTTGTACCTGGGTCGCAAGCCCCAAGGGTAGCGTTGGCCTGGCGGCCTGGGGTACAACTGCAAGCATCCGAAGGTCCCGGCAAAGCATGAGTCGACAGGTAACAACGAAACAACTTGTTTATTTTAACATCGCAAAGAGTTGGCGGTCAGGTTTGACCGTAGTAGAGAGACGGGAGAGCACTTCACTCAACAGAAGAAATCGGAGCCCTCCTCTGGCGTCCGGGGGCAGCTGTTTTTATACTCTCGCAGTTGAGGGCAAGAAGGAACCCCTCAAAAGACGAGCACGTGAATGTACAATGGGCTAATGGTGACGCACACTGTCGTAGCGATGCCGTAGCACCATGTCGTGGCGCTGCGCACGATCTCGTAGCACCTGGTCGTGGCGCTGCGCAGCACACTGTCGTGGCGCTGCCGGTCGGACACAATGACTGTAACGAGAAGATGGTCCCTGCTTTGGCATCGCCTGTTTCGGGCACAATGACTGGAACGAAATCCCTAGGCGGTCGCATCGCCGCAGACGCGCCTGGAAACACCTGGCGATGAGTGTTGCGGTGACGAAGATCGGGCCAAAATGTCCGCCGCCCCGCCGCCGTCGCGCCGGCAAAACCACGTGTCGCAGGCGAAACGCAACAATGGCTGGCGGGTGGCACACACGTGCACCTCTCGAGCAATATGAAAGGGAACCGGAAGAATGGTCTTCGAAACACGCATCCCAAGTGCAAAAGTGCTTGATTCCGCAAATGTTAGAGGGAGGTCTACCTGCTGCACGTTCAAAGTAACATTCGAATTCGCGCATCACGAGTACTTTTTTTTTTTTTCTTCTTGAACTCAAATTCCGTGTTCCCACTCGTATGCTCACGACTATGCAGAAAGCAAGAGCGCGACACAATGCTGAACTTTCACGCTAAAAATTTATTGCTGGCCTTCAGGTTGTGATGCATGTCGCAATAAAATAGCGCGCGAGATTCTACCATAGAAGCTAGAAGTTTTGGCCTTTCAGCCTCTCTAATTTTACCTTTGCAGTAGCTTTGTTATACATGCGTCAGTATTTTTTTTTTGTTACGATATGCATATATATATATATACACCAGAAGTTCACCGCTATACACATTTACTTTGCAGTTCTTTCCGTCATCTGCTGACTTCTAGAGAACTCCATATTGTTAAAATCAATCCGAAATCCCCACCTCAGCGTCTCTCATGTATACTATAATCCGGGCGCCAGACTTCAGACGACTTACATGCGCATTGAGGCAGCCCACTTCAAAGTAAAATAAGAGTGCGCTTGCCAGAGTATAGGCACTGCCGTTGTTAAGCTCTGCCGTTGTTCAGACGCTTCGAGTCTTGCCTGTCAAGGCCGCCTTCCTGAGCGCTTATAAAACCACCGTCAAAGCTATATGTTACCTAGACTGAGCGTTTGCTATTCGCGGATGTATTTTTCTTGCCCGTTGGCTTGAGAAGCAGAGCATCCATTACGAGAACACGCGCTTCATTTCACTCACGCGCCTTCCGAGAAGTCGCTTCGGCCAAGGTGATGTTGGCGCCTTTTGCCAGCCGTAAGCGTAACGAAATGGCGCGACTGTAAACGTGTGGAACAAGAAAAAAAGAAAGGTCAGTGTTTTCTCTGCATGAGCTCGCCGGCACCCAAGCGGGAATGCTGGCCTCAGAAGCGTCGTGGAAGCGCTAGTCCGGGCGGTCGTTCGGAAACCATCAGCCGCGAGGCGGGAACAATTTGCTGGCAAGGTCCAAAGCTAGGGTCAAACAAAATATTGCGGTGGTTATTGCTTAAAGAAAAACGAAAGTCGTGAACGACGAGATTTCATCGGATGACCGAGTCTCGTTAAGGACTGTAACGTACGAATAGGGCAGGAAGAACTTGTCACTAAATCTTGAACGCCACAACAAACCCCAGCCTGTTCATATAAACCGTGAGCCCTCTCTCTGCACGATCATTACCTAGGAAAACCGCAGAACGACTGCAAAGGGCTCAGTTTTGGCTACACCAAGCAAGAGTTTTCGAGGGCCTGAAGTGAATCCTAAACCCGGGCGGCTGAAGCGCGCAACTCTGCCCGAGCACCACTGTGGTTGACGCAGGGGCCACGCGCTCTTCGCCCGTGCGGTCCGTGAGCACAACTTGGCGGCCGCGGGAGAAAGCAACATTTTTACGGCTCGCGCATCCGGCACGAGATCGGCGAATAGAGACGCGAAACATGCAACCAACTTCGGGACATACGGGGCTTCCCAGTCACGTCGTGTTAAACGGCGCCGCTCTCGGCCCATAAACTCTGGCCGGCCTAGGCGCGGCGATTCCGTGTGTCAGGCCTGTCAGCCTGGGTGGGGGTTGGGGGCATCCATCAGCAGGGCCCGGGCCCTGCGCAGCGGCAGATGCCGTGAAAGGGTGGGAGAGGTGCTCGACCCGGCGGGCGCGCCGGTCGACCTCCCGTGGGCAGTCGCGCGTCCGTCCAGGGTCATTGGCCTTGAGGTCTCCCTCCCGCGGCCTTTCCGGGCTGGCCTTGACTCGGCGGCACGCTTTGGTCGCGCTTGTGCAAATGAGCGCTGCCGTCGCTTCGCCCCTGGACTGTCAGTGTCACTACTGCGATTTGGGCCTGGCGCGACAAGGTGAGCCCGTCGTGGCTCATTTTAACACTCTTCGGCGCACGTCCGCTTGACCAGAGGGCGCGGAGTGCTAGGAAGGCTGAGGTCTTCTGTTGCACTTGATCAGATTATATTGCTCATTCATTAGATGCCCGTTATGAGGCCGTTGTATACAAGCGAAACGTTTACGTACGCTACCCTATAGCTGTACATCGTTACAGCCTCTTGCGCGTAAAGGATTCGTCGGTGGATTGGCCATATTGCCACCAATCGTGGGATAGTTCACGACTTCGTTTCGAGCCAGGGCGGCTGCGCATCTGAGGAAGAGACGGCGACTAGAGCCCGGTCACTTTCGTGCGGTAGGCCCTGACGTTCCCACATTACCTTCTCTACAGGACACGCGCACATGTACGCAGTAGACATGTGTGACCGACGGGAACCGTAGCGCATTGGCACGCTAGAACGGCGAAAGATATCAGCAGCTAACGAACTCGAGGCTCATTTCCACGAACCGAAAGCGGACGCACGGGCGGCACCACTCGTTTGTGCCTTTTTAGTGACTGCAGATTAATGACCAGGGATACAGAGCGGCGCTTGCGTACGCGCGGTCATCTTTCACGAGCGGCTACTGCTGAGGACGCGGCTATTGGCAGGCGTACCTGTCCTTGCCCGCGCAGCGCTGTCCGATGCTGCTCTCTGGGTCGACCGTGACTGGCCGGCCCGTGAACCGAGCACGTGTGCGCAGCCCGGCAAGCACTTGTACCCGCATACAAAACGTTCTATGTACCCCACTGACTCCGAGTGCCCCCAGTGTCGACGACGTTAATGTACTTGTTATAGCGGCAATGCAAAATTCTGGTATGTGAACGCATCTCGATTCATACCTGTACAGTTCTGCTTACGAGTTGCAGGCCAATGTCTGCCTATAGCCAAGATTGCCGCCGAGCCACGTTGCGTGCAAGGTGGAGGGGGTCTGCTCTCCCTTCTTTGCTGCACTCGTAACTCTCGTGGCGGACTCGGTAACCCGTTGTAAAAGGGGTGGGCTTTTTTTCACAGCCAAGCTGTATACCTCTACCCCGCAATACATTTGTCGTGTCAATGGACAAAAAAAATGTGGGCCGAACCCGGTTGTAGTGCAATGCCGAGCCGACTCGCGGCCAAGGTGAAGCAGGCGTTCAAGCACTCCGCCGCTAATAACTAAATCATTTTCAAGTCAAATTTCAAGTCGATGGGTATACTGGACTCGTTTGTGAACAGCACATGGACTCACGAGCAGGAGGCATTGCCATATACGCAAAGGACAATATGCATGTGCGCAGAGTACGCATGTACGCATGACTCGCAGAGGGCAATGTTACCGGCTGTGGGCTTGCCTGTGCCGCCGAAACGAAAGACGGAATTGATATCCACTGCGTATACAGGATGTCCTAGCTAACTTCGTCCAGAGTTTAAAAAATAGCTGGACAGGACCAAGGTAATGTTACTTGCCGTCGCTTGAAGGTACTCAAATTATTTTTTCATTCCGCCTAATTACGTAATTAGTCCTAATTCATCAATTCTCAAATATTATAATTAGATGAAAAGTGTCAATGAGAAAATTGTAGATCAATATGAAAGAACTACCGATAGTTTCCTCTTCAATGCGTGCTACATAAGTGTTTTTCGGAGCATGAAAGAAGCCCGCGAATCCACGCGAAGTGTTTCGAGCGGCCAGCCGCACGGCAATTTCGAGCGGCAATACAGCTACGCTGGCATCCACCTTCACAAAGTGGAATGGCTCTCCAATATATTTTGTTTCATACTTCAAAGCTAGCTATGCCTTACAACGGCATTTATTTGCTGAAACGAACAAGGGGTTTCAAATCTGGTCAAGAACGCAGCGACAAGTGTCCGTCAAAGCGAGCGTGTATGCATGCGCCAGCAACGAATCGCGTCATCTCTACTCCTCCTCGCCTTTCGTATCCTTGTGTCCACATTCCCGCCTTCGCTTGCGTCTGACGCTGGTTCGACTCGGACGAAGTGTGAGTGATAGGTCAGTGAAGTGATCAATTCAGCCTTTCCTGGTACATCTCGACAGTATAACGAGCCCCAACACATAAAGAGGGATGTTGGAAACGAGGTACATTTGTGCGCAAGGTCAGTGAAATACTTTTAACTCCGTTTTCAAACTACCCGTCCCCGCATTGGGCTATTTTGGCCGCTCGTACGTGCGGTCGGTGCCCATGGCGTGCTCATTTTTCCTATAGGGCTCCTCTTCTTCGTGCCGGTGGCAGTAAGGAAACTATATTTTGTAGCACGGATGGCTAAATGGAAGAAGCATAACGTTCCTTTCTTTCTTTCTTTTTTCTCTTTCTTTCTTTTTGGCGGGAGAAACTTCTGCATTCTTCGACTGTCAAATATACCCAAACTGCGCTTTCCTTTTTTTTTTTTTCTTCGCGCCTGCTGTGCCCACGAATGTTCGGGCAACCGTGGACCGGTGCGGAAAACGGAACCCCATGACGCCTGCGGCATAGTGTTTTTTATTATTAATTTATCTACGCCTGCAGTGTTGCAGCCGAGCTTTCTTCTAGCGATTTCTTTTTCCAACCTTCTTTCGATGCCTCGCTGGCGAAACGGCCAGATGCCTATCAACTTTTGCTGGCTCGGAAAAAGAAAAAAAAAAAAAAACACACCCTGTCGGATGGCTCGCACCACAGGCAATCTCTCATCTTGGTTGCGCTATTCGGTGCGCGCTCTGCGTCTATCGGCCCACCACGCTTCCGCCTGCGGGGATCGGCGGCCGCCGTGAATTGCACTCACCATGGCTTCCCCTAATCGTTCTTGTGATCTGGAACGCGCCCTTCGCGAGCGAGCCTCCTAATTGGACAAGGACACACTCTTCCTTTCATGCGTCACCCCCCCCCCCCCTTCCGCCCACATTTACCCCATTCAAGTGTATACGCCATATCAAGCGCTTGCTCACTCAGAGTATACGCTCAACGTGCTCGGTTAAATCGGACGGAGGACGACTATTCTGCAGACGGTGACAATGTTGTGCATGCATCTGTTTTTCGCGCAGTTTCTTTTCCATGGATTCCCAAATAGCGCGTTCCCATAACCCTGTTGCAGACTGTGACCAAGTCAAGAGTCCGAATGTCGTTACTGCGGCTACTGGGCACGTTACTCGTCCCCTCTATAGTCCCACTGTCATGGGAAATGAAGACAAACGTTTTGTCCGTGCCGGCTGCCGGCGCATATGCCGTGCAGGCGCGTGTCGTGAGTGTCGCCGAGCCCGAAGGCAGACCCGCCCCATCGTTCGCGTCCCATACCGGGATTGTCTGCACCGTAATGACAGCCGTTCGCCTCACTTGCAGGAAGCACCCGCTACGATCTTATACATGTCGCCAAAACGGACGGCTTTGGCCGGTCGTAACGGCCACATTCGTCCCGACGAAACCGGGACGGTAGACATGCGAGTCGTATTCCTCCGCCCCTCTCTTACTCATCTTGCTGTACGATCGCACAATGTTTCTATGTAAGAGCACATTAAAGACAAGTGCGCCTGCCCAGAAGGTTTAGTGATGCGAGCTCTGCCAAAAGGCAAAAATACTTCGCGGCCTAGACGGAAGCTTTACGGAAGATCTTAGTGTTCTTTTACAGCGAAGTTGTATGTGCCTAGCCGATTCGTCCGTCCGTCGGTCACCTGTACGCCGAAAACTCCTCCGGTGCAACCCTATGCGCATGCGCGAAAAAAGAGGCGCGCGATTATCCAACACCACCTCGTAGCACAAGGCCTGCTTACTCCGATCCATGACGTCATGCTACCTGGCCCGAAATTTCCATTGACAAGGCTGTTGTGATGACAGCGGCGACGTCAAAATCACTGTTGCCTACTCGGGAGTATCCCCATTAGATTCTATGGCAGTCGGGCCAGGTAACATAACGTCATCGATCGGAGTGAAAAGGCCGTGTGCTATCTAGGTGGTGTTGGATTAACTGCGCCGGTAGTAACGTCATTGCTCTCCATCGCAGCCGAGCGCGCGCGCAGCAGTTTCTCTCCGGCTCAAATGGATAGGTCAGGTGTCATACGTACTCCTTAGGAGCAGGCAGCTTTCGATCAGGAACGCCGCGAGCATAACCGGAAACGAGCTCGTCCACGCCGTGTCGATGCTGCAGCCCGGGCACAACAGGCTCGTGCATGCAGTCGAGCGCAAGCAGAAACTGCTTACCGAAGATCCGGCCGCCTACGAAGCCGTCGTTTAATGAATTGTCGGTATTAACCCAGTGATAAACGCCGGGGCCGCACGTTTCAGCTTCGCTGGTTAACAATCTGTACGGAGTGCTTAGGCGGTGCTTTTTTTTTTTTGCCCTTTCTTTTGTACAGTGACCTACATCGATCACGCGCGATAAGACACGGTTAGTAGCACCGTGTCCGTGTTTTCTGCCGCCATGTGGATTCCGTTTCCGTTACACTAGCTGTACATGATCTTATTTGAATTACACGAGAATGGCGAAATCGATTTTCCTGGCATCCGCCGAACTAGCTTTCGTAGGTTCGTTGTCATATAATTAATCTATACAAACTGTCGATGGTATAAAAGTAATTACCTAGAAACGTAATGGTTTACAGCGGTCACTCAGCGATTACAATAACCATAGCACAATTATGTAAACTGTGTCCATGGAGACGTATAATGCGGTCGCCCGTCTGAAATATGCCGCTACCTAATTTGTGTGCACAGCTTTTTTGCAGAACTCGCGTAAACGATGTAATAGTTTTACGTAAGGTGTAAACGAGCACATGTTTGCAATTCTGCAAGCAACGTCTATTAGACCTTCTAAAGCAGACAATGTATTTTGGCGCGTAGTTAAGCGGTTTGTAAACATTGCGCTTTTGAAATTTACCCATTTTCAGCGGTATATCTATAAAAAAAAATGATGAGGCCGTAAAACTCCGGAATTTCGTTGAATTATACATCCTTTGTGCTTCAAGGTTCATTCAAGTTTGTTCAGCGGCTGTCTAACGAGATAATTTTTGCGTTGTACATGTGTTAAGTGGTTAGCATTTCATGGCACCCAGTTTGCGGTCTGTGTGTGTTCCCTCCAACTTGGGTCACTCAATAGTCCATGGTCAAATGGGTCGAACACTGGGCTGTTGTGTTGAGTGAACCGGGTTCATAACCAACCCTTGGAGCAACTTGCGTCACTGGGCCGCATTTCAGTTAACCTATTTGACGCAATTTTGAGTCACTATAGATATGTGCCGGTCTTCAGTGAGGAAAAAAGACCTTTAATATTCTTCCAGTGCTTGGCGGAATGGGACCCTCGTCATTGATATTCAACCTTGTATGAATATACATTCACCCACGTGTGGACTTGGCGGCAGCTCCGCTGGATGGCGCAGCGTGACCAGATGAATGCGCAAGTGAGGAGCCCGGCTGCATACACTCCTCATACATGACGCGTCTGTGCGATTACAATACGGCGTGTTGCTGCATTGGTTCAATGCTCCTCGCATGAACGTCGGCGTTTAGGTGCACTTTAAAAATACCCGGTTGTGGTAAAACTTAATCCGGAGTCCCCCAATGCGACGTGCCTCATAATCAGATCCTATAGTTTTGGCACGTGAAATCCCATAGCTTAATTTTTACCGTCTGAAATATGCATTAAAATCAGGGCCAGCAGGCGTAGAAGGTAACATACTTCCTGTAGTGCGTAAATACGCATATCACGCAGGACTAGCGTCAGCGCTCGTCGTGTATGTCTTTTTTTTTTTTTACAGCGAAAACTGTATATGGGCTAACCTTCCGTAGTTTTTTTCGGCGTCCGGCAACCGAAACGGACTTGGCAATTTGTAACAAACCCATGAGGGTGAACTGCGGTGGCGCAGATGTCAGAATGCGGAACAGATTCTCCCCATAAACAATAACGTGACGCCAACGTTATCGCAGTAGACAAGCAGCAGAGGTATCGGCGCTAAAAACAGCTGCGTTATCGATGGGGCGGACAGGTATAGTTTGTACACCCGAAGAACTACATAATCGAACGCCACTTGATGTTTTCGAATAGGCCATGGGTCGTCTATCTCGCGGGGACAAACTCCTGGTGAGGCAACCATATCCGTTCTTGCGATCAACGGCATTCACAATGAGAACTGGTGTCTCTGCAGCATGAATGGGCCCCTTCTCGATACAAGGAAAATTCGCTACCGCACGACCAGCTCTGTGAGGAAACGCATCACCAAACAAAGCGCGAGGTTACGGGACTGCACTATATCTGTGCATGGCAAAACGGTCGGCGAAGAAAAGCAACCTGTTACAAAGAACGCGCGTCCGTCCTACGTCACATGCGGCAACGAAATTGTTTGCAAAGTGCATTTGGTCGACTTGGCCGTCGCATTAGTAAAGAATAAAGTGGCGTTAGGTAGCGGGAGCACGCAGAGATTCTAAGGGGAGCCGCACATACAAATTATACCGTTTTATTTCTTCTCGGGCGCAGCTCTTCGCACCCGTTCCTGCGGCGAGCATCGGTGTAACCGAGCGAACGAGCATAGTGAAGGACGAAAAGCGATCGCGGAACACAGCGGGGGATGAAAGACGTGAGGAAAGCGGAGAAGGAGGGCGTGAGAAGCGTAGGGCGGCGGCGATGGCTACGAGATGACGCCAGAGTAGTGCGCGTCGTTTGAGAGGTCCGTCTGCGGCAGCTGCTAAGAGTGGCGCCCACGCGTCACTCACCACATTAGTGAGGCAGTCGCGCCACACTTCGCTCCGTTTGCGACGCGCCGCACGAGACATTGTCCGCGCCAGCCAATATGTCGCGAAATGAACACGCGTATGGAGCTGAAATTTCGGGTTCGGTAGTATCGTAATCGTCGGTGAATTTTCAGGCGAAAGCCTTTCTAGGCTCATGGTAAAGTTTGTGTCAGCAGACCTGACCGCCGGAGTGTCCGCCGAAGCGTCATCACGCCATATGAAGACAAATTAAAGAATGAAAAATGATTGATAGTGACAGTTGGTAACGTTATAATAGATTGGTAGAGGTTAATAATGACTACTAATGACTCCGAAATGGCCTATGTGTCTAACCAGGCCTTGTAACGCCTACTATTGATTAGAAATGACTAAAAATGCTTAGTAATGACAAGTAATGACTAACAGTGACTGAAATGACTTGTAATTACTACTGATGACTGTGATATGACTAACATGTCTAACGACGGCTTGTAATGACCACAATTGATTACACATGGCTAAAGATGCTTAGTAGTGAGCAGTAATGTCTAAAAAAAAAGAATAGAAAGAGGCGAATGATAAGCGGAGGAAGAGTGGGCTTCCGCCGCTCACCTCTTAAAAGAGGTCTTAAGAGACCCTGTAATTCTTTTTTTTTTAATTGGACATCTTTGTAAACAGGCTCCTGTGAAAGCTAGCATTGTTCAACATTGCCCGTGAAATTTAGCGCTGACTTTTGAAATACACTTGCGCATTTCAGCGGATATTATTTGCGTGAGGAATCGTGACGTCCAGGGAGCTCATTAAATATTCACAAGTTGGCTTTCTAAAGCATGTACCTTATCACACGTTCCAAATGCTAAACTGAAGCCGAGCAGTCGTGAGTTTGTCTACTTAGCAAAAATCCTTCCAGCAGCAGCACATTCGACAAATCAATTCTCAAGCTACGGTACATGTTTTAGCAGATTTCGGGGACGGATATCTAGCTTTGAGGTGATGCTATTTTTTTACCTACACCCGTTGAACGAGTGTCGCAAGACACCGTATTTTACAGCGGAGCTGTATATATATCTTCTCATAGATTTTTCAATGTCCGTGCCTCAAAGCTCCCGCACGCTCTATGAGGAGGCAGTGGCGTAGCTAGGTCGTCTGGCACCCGGGGCCCATAGGTCTTCTGTCACCCCCCTCCCCGGGTGTAGCTGGCGGAAAGAGGGGTGTCTTCAGACGCATATGACACCCCCCCCCCTCTCTCCGGCCCCTTGCACCCGGGGCCCACGGCCCCCCGGCCCCCCCTGTTGCTACGCCACTGTGAGGAGGCAGAGCGAACCAGTAAGGCATGTGCTGACATGTGGCGTAGCAAGAGGAAAGCTCAGAAGCCACCCAAATTCCATATAATAATTACTAGAGGGAAATCCGGCCCTAGTGTCTACGGGAGCTGCAATCGGGGCGGTTGAGCCAGCATGGGGATTATGGGAAGTGCACGGATTTGCCTAACCTTCGTCCTTCTAGCTTCAAAAAGACGAAAATGCCGCTCGTGGCTTTGTAAACCTGTCATTTTCAACAAAGCACTGTGTAACAAATAATTACGTAGACAGTGTTAAACCTGTCCGACGGCAGGATTCGAACACAGAGCCTCCAGTACAGAAGCCCGACATTGAAACCGTTACGCCACGGACCCATGCATCCGCAAGCGGCATCAAGAAGCCCGTCTGAACTACTTGCGGACAAGTCCGCGTTGAGACGCTTCGCGCATTTGGCCACCTCGACAGGCTGAATAGCTGCAATTAGTAATTGTTTTGTTCTCGGAGAATGTGTCTGCAGTTGCGAGTATGCCGTTCAGTGTATATATCATAGCGACCTCAAAGGTATTGTGACCGTCGTTACTAAGTGACAGTGAGCGATGCACTAAAGCCTTGACCACAAGTTTTCTTCCCACGACATTTATAGCTCCGCTGGTAATCCACTTTCGCAGTGACCTTAATTTTTTTATCTGATGTAGCTCCACCCACCTACATGAAACTATTTTTATAGCACTACTGTAGTATAATTACATTTTCTACACCGCAGTTTTGACGAGTGTAGGTAGCAAAGTGCGAAGTCGGGCAGAGTGCGATACTATATTCGTTTTATATTAATCATAAGAAGCCAACAAACGAAGTTGGTGTCTTCGTTGGTTTCTTATATGATTAATAAAAAATCGGGCCCCTCAGTTCCTTCTTCTCGTTCATGCATAAAAATCTGGTATAGTATGGTAGTTACCTGGCGAGCCACGTTCGCATGTGTATGCGTATGTACTCACAGCCTTCGAGGAACGGCATAACCTTGAAAAGACATCCGCAACAGCGAACGCCTGAGATTTCCCTAGCTTTCGTGAAAAGAAAAAAAAATGCGTCGATTCCTGCGTCAGTGAGCCTTCCGTATCGTTACTCCAAAATAGTTAAGGTATGTTGATTTTTTTTTTTTATCCTTCCTTTTAACGGTTGGCGTTCGCTGACGCACGTATACCGTAATATTGGCTTTTTCACCATCACCAATAGACATTACGTCTATTGCTTGATTGAATCGATGACCGGGGTAGTTAGAGAAGTATGGGAGAGGCCTTTGCCCTGCAGTGGGCGTAACCAGGCTGATAATGATGATATATATAGACATTACGTCTATTGGTGATCAGCAATCAATATCACCAGTGATCACCATCACAATAGACATCACCAATAGACTTGCTTTAGTCGCTTGCTTAAATAGATCTTGTGACACCGAGTAATGAAAGAAAGTTTGCAACAAGTCTAGAGTACGCCTGCTTCTATACGTACGAGAATTTGGATGGCGCACGATGCACGCTCGTTCACTTTTGCGCGAGCTATCTGTTCTTATATCATTCTACGCATATTTTTTTCAAGTTCATTTTTTTTTCTTCGCCGTCTATGCGTGTGTGTGTGGGGGGGGGGGGGGAGGCGTCTATAATGGCAACATGACTTCCCGTGCTCTCGTGACGTTAATGGAGCGTTTTGTATGTGTATGATAGCGGAAGGATAAGGCGCGCAGACTAGCAAAGGGTGATCCATACACATCGAGACCTAAGCGAGCAAAATTGCGTGCCACCACTTGAAACCAGGTAACCTGCGAATAAGCATGGAGGAGAGTTGTGCATCGCTCGCAACTCAATTTCCCGCTGATCCTGAACGTCGCTTAAAAGCCTATGGTAAGCACTGACACCTGAACAAAAAATAGTGCCTGTAGCGCACATATTTTGCTTGAGACGTCATTTCAAGGACAGTGAAAGGATTAGCCAAAGCTTGTTTGGCACATTGTGATCACATCTTAAACAGAATACAAAGCCAGCGATTATGTGACGTACTTTCTTCTGGGTTGCTCTTCTCGAAGCTCCAGAATTCCGCCATACTGTCAAATTCGCCACCTTTTGTCAGCGCCGATTGGCTGACAGGGCGGTTAAGCCCGCTCCAATTAGCTCAAAAACTCACAGTTGGCGCAATGTGACACTGTACAGAAACGCACTCCTGGTGCCCCCCTATCATTATTTCTGATTAAACAAGTTATTATTTTTTTAACATTGGTCCCACCGTTTGCTGTGCAGGTCGCCGCCGTACGTAACCAGGCTCGAAGATGACATCGTCACTGACCTTGGGAGTGCTCTGCGTGTGCCTCATGGTAGGTACCTGTAAACGTATTCTATGGACAGCGGATAAGGAAGCCCCGCGCATAATTGCGTGTGCACGTGCCGATGAAATCGGGCGATAACGGGCGTTAAAAACTTCCACGCCCACCCTACAGCCGGGCTATACCTTGCGCATAGCACGAAGTTGTTTACCGTCTAAACGTATATACTGCCCTCATCACGCGGTACAGCTCGCTGCGGACTCGGGAGAAATGAAGACTCAAAACAAGGACGAAGCGCGCAAATGGAAACCGCTGGGCGGGGAACCGTCTGCAATCGGGACACCAGACCCGCTCGCAGAGCCAGGCGCTGCAACAGAAAAAAAAAAAAAAAAAAAAAAGAAACCTACCTGGCAAGCCGCACTACGGGAAAACACCACGGGCGATACGATGTCTCCGAGGCCGAAGTTTCCTTGCGAGACCGTCCAGACGATTGTGTGCATACACATTTTGCACATGTCAGCCGCGGGAGAATGAAAAAAAAAAGGGGGGGGGGCAAAATTAATTTTTAGGTAGCGCACGGAGCGCGCGTTTCCTAAAAAGTTCGGTTGCCAATTATTTTAGGTTACCATTACCAAATACCACGCGGATTCCAAGTTTTGGCGTCAGCAGTGCCCCCCCCCTCCATATTTTTCTTCCTTTTTTTTTTTTTTTTAAGGCTCGACCTCAGGTCAACTGTAGCATTGCGGCACCCACTCGACAAGCGCTGGAGGTGATTTTATTACCAGTATTGCCTTACGCGGGGCAATTCTAACTCTCCCAATGCTCATATTAATTATTCAATCGCGATCCGGCGTTATTTACTCCGGCGGCTGCTGCGTATGGTGCGGCCGCGCGGGCCCTATCTTGAAAGCGATCCGCGATGGGGACTGAGCCTAGGTGCGCCGAGGGCTGATAGCTTCGTGTGCGCTGTGTTCTCGCCGCTTAGTTCGCGTTCAAGCGAGAGGCAGCACGAAGGTCAATTCGACCGCTGCTGCTGCCGCGCTTCCTCACTCCAGCGTTTTGACAGCGACTTTCCGCTGTCATCGAGTGAGATGGGCGCATGTTTGCTTGTGGGCGCGTAACACCATGCTTGTTAATTGATTAGTAAAAGAATGTTTACAAATTTGTAAAGCCGATAAATCTACTATCCTTACTTCGTATAGATTCCTACTAATTTGCTGTCGCAATCGATGCTTCGCCTTACGGGCGAAACTGCGACATCTTTTTTGCTTTGAGTTCGCATATCGTTAACGTTTTACCTCCCGAGTTATTTTTGAAAAGACGTTTCCAAAATGCCACTTTTTTCAGAATGCTTGATTGAATCGATACATTAAGTATATGCCCGAAATATAGAATATATTTATAATATTAATTATGATAATATAACTCATAATAATATATTTCTTTGCAGAACACCCATAATATTTGCTTAATTCTAGAGAAAGTAGACTTCCGTACACTTCTTGAAATGAGCTTTCTTCAGCGCCTGTAAACAAAAGTGCACGTCCCGAACAACACTTCTGTGGCCTGTGAGAAATCTAACGAAGCCGACTGTCGCGTAGAATCACATTTAGTAACAGGAAGGCCCCAGTAAGGCACACACCAAACCCAATATCACAAGGAGTGCCATTTCAGTCATATAAACAGGGTGTCCCAGCTAACTTTAGCTAGAGTTTAAAAATATGCGAAGGCAACGTCTCTGGACAAAATCACTGTTGTTTGCCGTCACTTGGAGATACTCAAATTATTTTTTTCATTTCGCCTAACTAGATAATTCTCAAACAATATTTTTTTAATTAAGCAAACATTGTCAATGAAAAATTGTAGACCGACATGAAAAACTCCCGACGCGACTTTCTGTTGCTCAATACGTGCTGCTTAAGTGTTTTTTCCGAGCGTAAAAGCCCGCGAATGCACGCAAAATTACCGCGCGACTGGCCGCTCGAGGCTCTTCGCGGGAGTTTTTTCATGTCTCTCTACAATTTTTCTCATTCATACTTTTCATCTGATTATAATATTTGAGAAGTTGATTAATTAATTAGGGTCATGTAACTAGGCGGAATGAAACTAACCCGAGTATATCCAAGCGACGGCATACATTACCTTGATTCTGTCTAACTACGTGTCATCCACTGTTACGGTGGTGTCATCAGCATATTTTTTACTCTAGCTAAAGTTAGCTGTGTGTGTGTGTGTGTGTGTGTGTGTGTGTGTGTGTGTGTGTGTGTGTGTGTGTGTGTGTGTGTGTGTGTGTGTGTGTGTGTGGATGATGATGATGATGATGAGAGCGCGTGTGAGTGCGCGCGCGATACACTGGTCGCGGCCCTACGAGCCCCTCCTCCCGAAGGGAGACTAAGCTTTGTGCATCAGGGTGTGATCAGAATACACTTGGAAGTTCGTTGGCCACGCGGTCTCGAATACGCCGCGGTGGCTTCAGTGTCTATATGACATTCTGCTGCTGAGCACGAGGTCGCCGGTTCGACTCCTGGCCGCGGAGGCCGCATTCCGATGTGGTCTGCGTCTGATTCGCTCCTTGCGGTATAGCAGCTCGACAGCAGCCTATCCAATAAGGCGTAAGATGAGAACAAAATGACTTTTTTTTTTTTTTTACTTCCCGCCCATCCTCGTTTCTTTTTCTTTCTTTCGTTCGCAACTGTCGCTGAGCCGCCTGGTGTAAGCTGCTCACAGTGTGCTGACGCAACTTCGTTCGCGTCGTTGAGCGATTGTAATCGACCGCCCCAGTGAAGTGCGGTGGCGTGGCGTGCGTGCGTGCGTGCGACGCTTTTCCCTGGCTGCGACAGCTCCGCGACCTTCCCGCGGGGGAGCATGTTTGTCGGCTCGAAACAGCGGAATGTTACACGCGGCATACTTTACCACCGACGGTATATCTTGTACGCACCTATACAACGCGCGGGCGACCCGGAGGCACATGGGGAGCTGCGCGCTTCGAAGTTTTTGACGCCGCTAAGAGTCCCAAAATGTCACGTTGTGCATCTACATACGCCGCGCCGCGATTAGAATGCCGCCACTGAAAACAGAATGGGTGTTCCTACGTCTTGGACTTGTGCATCTTCATCTTGCGAGATATATGCGTTCAGGTCAGTCTTAAATGTAGCGCAGTGCTTGTTTCGATTGGATTGAAGTTTGTCCAATCCAAACAAGCACGACTGCTGTGGGAAATTTTGAATGCACGCAATGACTGTGTGCCCCCGATAGGATATTTCTCAACGTCCGCGCATCGAAACGCGGCGTGAACAAGCCCACCACTACATAAGTGTGATGAGCGCACCATGGAACAATACTGAAGCAGTATGGTGCCTCTGTATACCGTGCGAAGTCTGTTCCCCCAACTTTCCTCCTGCAATCGACGGCAGGACCCCACGGCGCTTCGTCCCTGCGGCCGTATGGAAGGAAGTCGCAAACTCTCTTCTCCGATAGCGCGGCCGCTAAGCACGTGGGCGAGCCGGCGCTTTGCGCGGCGCGTCGGCAGCTCGGGCAGGGTCGCTACCTCGGGCAGTCCCACGTTATCGCTAAGCGGCTTTTGCTTTTCGCCCTTACTGCTAAAATGTGCGCATGGTAGACTAGGCAACTCGCGCAGGTTTCTTTTTTTCCTCGCCTTGCAGCTCTGCAGACGGTGCGTCGCTGTTACACCTCATCAATTCACTCTCGCGAAGGACCCCTCACAATGGTTCAAGGCAGGCTTCCGAAGGCGCTCAGTCACGCATGGCCGATGCCCCGAGCTGCTGTACATCTCAACCATACATGCAAAGTAGCTGAACAATTCGCCAGGCGCTTCCACAAGTTCGAAGACGATACGCGCGTCCCCCCCCATTTTTTTACCGTACAATAATAAAGAATTCTGCAATTTTGCTACCAATGTGGATTGTAGTATTCGCTTCAGTGTGTATACGAAACGCGGGGGGCGTCCGCACCAGCCCGTCGGAATGCGGATGACACGACATTGCATCGAATTCTGAGCATTAAGTTGCGGGATCGAATCCCGGCCACGGCGGCCGCATTTCGATGGGGGCGAAATGCGAAAACACCCGTCGTACTTAGACTTAGGTGCACGTTAAAGAACCCCAGGTGGTCAAAATTTCCGGAGTCCTCCACTACGGCGTGCCTCACAATCAGAAAGTGGTTTTGGCACATAAAACCCCATAATTCATTCATTCATTGCATCGAATTCATGACGCCATATGAACAGGGGGAAAAACCCCTCTTCGACAAATTCTCTGAAAGAACTAGCACCCGAGGTCTGGCAGACCGAAGAACACGCTGTGCCGCAACAGTGCATGTGTACTGCCACCACGTGAAAGGTGGTAGATCAGCAGGTCTGGGAACATCTTAAGGATACCATGCTATATCTTTGTCGAATATGAAGAGAGAGCGCAAAGAAGGAAATAACGCTGTTCTCAAATATCCGCGTGTTCATGATTTTCCTTCCCGTGATTTCAGATTGGCACGGCGTGGACCTTCCGGCTGCCGCAATCTTGCACTGGTCCACAGGACTGCCTCCATGACGAGTGCTGCGTTGTCGGTGAGTGCGACGCCAGAGTGCTTGGCACGCACAATAGTATACAAGTACGCCATGTCTAATGCAACACAGCAACTTCCCTGTAGGAGTCAACGTAACCCCACCGATTCTGGACGACTGTAACTGCATGTGAGCCGCCTCCCACCATATGTCGTAGCGTGAAAGACGCAAGGGCACGGAAAATAATCCATGATTGTGCAGACTCGTGTTCTTTTCTTCGTCCTCGTATCTTTTCCGTTCTATGCAAGATGCAAGCCATCGCCTTTCTCCGCACTATACGTGTAGCCACGCATGCATGCCGTTTGAACAGCTGCATTGCTATTAGCCAAGCGGGGCTTCGCGGCTTCAGTGGCTTCTCTAATGCGTGATTCACTGCGAACGCCCTCGGTCCTCCGACCATTATTTTAAATAATTTGTCGGTGCATTGGCGGTCGCGTACATCAAGCAGATAAGTATATAAAGCGCATAAATACACAACCGGATCAATAACGGGCCCCTGGCATGACACGAAATCCGTATCTCATTGTCGTGACTCTGACCAACGTTATACTCTAATTGGATATTAAATACGGCGCATATCCAACTCGGACGTCACGCTGCAGCAAGCTGACAGACGTAACTTTAATGTCGCAGCGTTGTCTCTGGCAGCATACTGTATCAACATACGGTGTAAACAGGTCTCAATGTCCGTAGAGCACTAAACGTGGTGCACGGGTTGTCTTGCTCAAGTAATATTTATTTATATCCATAATGTTTCCTGGGGCTCTGAACTATAGAACGGTGGGGGTTCGTATAGGTGAATTAGTTCAGAACGTAAAGGACTGCACGAAACAGATAGGGCACAAGAAACGGACGACCGAAGTGCTCATGTAGTCCGTGCTTTCTTGTCATGTTTTTGCCCAATCTTTACCTTAAATAAAGATCATATACACTATAGTCCTCTATTCTAGTTTATATAGGTGCTGTGCCAAGCCTGTTGTGCAGACTGAAGACTGTAATGTGCGAACTGATGACACAAGACAGGAGAATCTGTCTTTGTCAGCTTGCGTATTTGTATTACTCCATTAAGCTAACACTTAACCATGCGACCACAGAAGTGTCCAGAACAACGGTTTTTCCCTCCTCCACTTGTTTTATGTGACACCTAGGTGACCATCTGAAGCAACTGCAACCTCTGGAACGGCTGCGTCATTCCATGTGCTGCTTTGTCGTTCATTTTAATACTTTCCAAATATCCATCCAAGTGCATGCATATCAGGTGGCTAGAGAAGTCAATTCATTACTCATGTGTTATAGTAAAAGGTAAAAGAACTTCTTGAGAGGTAGCTTCATCTCGAGGAATGTCCCTATTCATACACAGTCGACACCCGTTAACTCAACCCTTGCATGACTGCACGATTTAGTCGAATTAACGGCAGCAAGATGAACAGCTTCAAATTCTTTATTATTGCTTGACGTAGCCTGTAATCTCGTTTTGTTTCTTGCTCTTGAACGACTCAAACCACTGTGAAGCGAAAGGCAGCAGTCTTTAAACGCTGCCTTAGCGCGACACTACTACACGAAACAAGCAGGAACGGCCGCATCATGGGCGGTAGGAGTGGTAGGAGATTTAAAAAGAACGGCGTCCCACGAATAGAGAAACCGTAGCACTGTCTGCTGAATTTCTTGTGTGGTCTCATTAACCGAAGAGGCATGCTTTCAAGTTCCAGCTAAACAAGTTTTCCTGCGATAGCAATGACTGGTTTTGCACTGTGCCTTTGCAGTGCATTCGAATAAAGCGAACAGCCGAATGAACAGTCGTCTATCTGACACGCAGGAATGCTCTCATTAGACAACCCCTGCACAAATTTGAACTTGTAAAGGAGAGAATGTTAGACAAAATTTGTAGGAGAGAATGCTGAATCCTACCGACTATAGGGAGCAAAATTTTTATTTCTGGCCTATTTACAGAAATTGCTGGAGTAAGCTAAGAACAAACAAATCTGCAGCACAATGTTTGCAAATACGTAAATGTGCACCAGAAACAGATATCGCAGTTCTTTAAATTGCATTGGCGGAGCATCTTAAGCGAACAAATACAATATACGAGTTTCTAGCTTACGTGAATCTGGCAAAGGCTTCGTAAATGTTCGATCAAGGCTTACTCCCAATTAAAGATGTATCTTGACGGTGCATAATGCATCATTTTATCCGTTGTAGATGTCTCAAAGATGCAGTTTACAGAATTGTGCCTTTATTTTTTTTTTCTTTTCCGAACACTGGGAGTTGTAAGCTCGATGCTTGTCTTCTTAAACTTTGAGACTTTCAGCAATTTTTGTGAATAATATAAATAAATGGTGTAAATAAAGAAATATATCTACAGTCGGTAGATGTTATCTTTCATTTAAATGCAATGAGTCTCGTCAAATTCAGTGCCGTGGATGCCGAATAAAATAAAATTCCCATTCCCATGCTTTTAAACTGCAGCTCCAAAGGTGAAGCTTCCTCCGAAATGTAATTTAGCCAGTTTAACGCAGGACACACCAGCTGTAAACGGACCCTGCTTTTCGAGTGCGTGGACATTTTTTACTTTTCGCGGCCAGTATTGCGCTTGAGGCACGTTCGTGCCGTTGCGCTGTCACTGTATCAACGGCGCATGCATGGCTCGCACGTGTAGGCCGAGGGTTAGAGGTTTCCGGAGATACACAGTGCGTTTGGCTCGAGAAACTGCGAAGCCAAGTGGACGCACCGTCGGCGTTCTGCCTTCCGCTGCTGGCATGATCGAACGTTGTGCGTATATATATATACAGTACATTACTGTCCTCGTGCTGAGCAGCTGTGTGCATGCCACACTATATGGTCCATCCATACATTAGACAGTAAACGTCAAGCTAAATCTATGTAATTCTTTCAGTGGATGCCGACAGACGCCGCTGATTTTCCGTCGCGCTGATGCACCATCGAGGCATGGCGCCTGCTACGCCGCTGCCGTCGTTACCCACCGCGCCAACGTTGTCGACTAGCAAGGCGCTGTTTTTCAATTCAGTTTCTCGTGATACGTAGAGGAGAACACCGTTCCAGGAGCTCGAGCATTGTAACCTTAAACCAAGGAGGTATTAAATTCTGAAGCCAGCGCTTGCCCTGACTTCACCTAGAGTGGCGCGCAGGCTACAGTCCGCTCACAACTTAGCAAGTGCCTTTGTTTTGTGAATGTAAACGCTAGGGTAATTGGAAAATAAAAGCGCGTTGCTTGTAGCTAAAATATTATATTTGTCAAAATATTGATGCCACGAACTCTTTAAAATAAAAAAATGTGCCACAGCATTCAGGTTTCTCCTCCTAAAACCAGTGAAACAAAGATATTCATTAAATAGGATTTCTACAGCTAAATTGGTCATCTGAAACATGGAGGTGAAAAGAAAGCGCTTCCTGATGTCTCTTTGTGTCCCGAGTAAGATGGTGGTGGCCTGGCTTCAATTTCAGGACATCATCTCCACTCCACAACTTTTTTAAAAACCCCCTTTGCCTTAAACCATATACACTATTTTTCAATGCTTTAATTGCCTTCGGGCGAAACTTCCAACATTCTGCACTAGCTGTGAACACCTTCCCAAAATACTAGGGTGTACTGTTCTAAAAATACCACTTTTATGGTTTCTGCTAAAGAACCATAAGTAGAGTACAATTGTACAGAATTACGTAGGTTCTCTCTCTCTCTCTCTGAATTTGAAGTGGGCTTGCAAGCCAGGTTTTAAAAGACATCTCACCAGGACACATCACAAATTTTTGTTACGTACACTGAACGTTGTTGGGCACAGCGTCTAGGGAGCGTTCTATGGCAAGCGTTATTCAAATTCGTTCATTATTAGGAGACTGGGGAATGCCTGAGGAAATGAATGAGTTGCCAAATTAATTGACATACTGCCGGTGAGGCTGCAGGCAAGACAGTACACCTTACGCAGACACATTTGTGCACACGAACTTGACTCTCTGATTGGAAGCGAGGTTGCCTAGCAAGGAAGGGCGTGCAGTCTTCCGTTAGAAATTTCGGTTGTTCTTGCAGCTGTGCCACTGTTTGATACTTAGATACATGATTGTCACCACATGATCACTGCACTGCACTTGTGTTTGCAATGGCCAAACCTGGTGAAGGGCCCCTTAAATGCTCCCAGACTACTGTGACACCCAACTTGTATCTTTGACATGTACTAATTTCTGTACAAGCCAATATATAAACTTGTTGAAGTGTTCCAACAGTCCAAAAAAACGGCAACACACTCAAGGATGGGTGAATTCTTCAGTGTCGACAATTTAACCATGCCACACTGTCTCGCAAGTTTCTTTGCCATCACTGTCCCATGCACACATACCGACTCAAGACTTGTGTCAAATTGCAGGAATGCAGCGCTACAGTGTGCCACAATGCCGGAAGCTGGGCCAGATTGGCGACACATGCCGACCGTACAATGCACCCGAGAACCGCACCCTCTGGTATCCATACAACGGAGGTGTCCAGCAGAAGAACAGTGCCACCTACACGCTGCTTTGCCCATGTGCTGGCGGGTTGCACTGCACAGCGGCCCAGTGCCAGCCGGCTACACTGGGAGATCAGGTCGGCAATGACCTCACTGGCATTTATGATGAATACCAGTGATAGGCATGCTTTGTCTTCCCATCCCTGTTTATACATTCCAACTTTCCTGCCTTGCCTTTTCCCCCCAGTCCACAGCACGGGTTGCTGTGCTCCACATGAACCGCATAACACCCATCCTCATGTGTTTGACGGCCCTGCATACGTTTGTGTGGGCCTGCCAACACCAGAAGACACACACACACACTACTACACATGCATGCACGTCATCCGCAGTAATGGGCTTTACTTTCACTAGACTTTCTCTGAAGGCAAGTGCGGTAGCATGGCACCTGCTTGTGTGCTAAATGCAGCATGATCTCAACATTTGCATTTAGGTATGTATAGACCGAGCTGAACTCCCTCCGTCATCAACCGCAGCCCTCTCCTGGTCAAATAACAGGTATACACACAGACGAGCCTTATGGGCAATGTACCGGCTTCCCAAAACTTTGCTGGCACGTGGCAAGCACTTTAGCTGTGATATGCCTGTATGTTTTCATTGTAATGGAGGTTGTGCGTACTGAATGTGGCCAGGATGCTGTGCGCCAAACAAATGCTGTAGTGCCACTGCACCCCATACTCTGGCTCATTGAGGACAGGATAACTTCAATGTAATTGATATTTATCCCCTGCTGGGTATAAAATGCCATCTATCGACACTGCAGCAAGTGCCATCCACTATGCCTATGGTACGGCAAAGTAAATCTGCTCACTAGACCTCGTAGTTGCTGCTTTCGTCTTTGATCTGTGGTGTCTTCCCATTGCTGTGTGCTGCTGTAAGCGAAGCAAGGGATCTGTGGCAACACTGGCAACTTGCTAATAGTTTTTTCGGCAACAAAATAAAAAAAAAATAAAAGTCAAATTCGCATGCAGTACAGTTGTTCACACAGTTGACGTTGCACAGTGAGTGCTGTTGTTAGCATGTAGAAGCTGAATTTCACTTAAGACCTATTTCTCTCATGTCTGGTTTACTGTATGCTGCATAATAGTTCCACAAAATATTTATGCTGTATTACTTCTCGCATCATCTTCGTTCACATTTGAGCTCAAGGGTAATGCTAGCTTCCGTATGAAAAATGGCTGTTATAAGCAATTGTTTTTTTTTTTTTTTAAGTACGAAGACTCTACTAGCACATTAATTTTCTTTTATGTTTTGAGCATTTGAAAAAGCATGAAGGTCCTCTATCTTTTTGCAGTACAATAGGATGTTTTGCAAGTGGATTAAGAAACATGTAGCTGGTTGTTGAGGCATACACTTGACAAATTTTTAAGGATAAATATTAAGAAAACTCCGAGAACAGAAGGCTACCTTCACGAAATGTGCACAATGGTTCATACTGAAACACAAATGTGCTCTGAAGCATTAGCATAAGTATACAGATGGTACAGTTATTACAATTTATTCACTGAAGTTAACACACTTCAGCAAAGTTCATGAAGATATTGCCAAAAAAGAATCTGTTAGCACATTGATGCACATTGCTACTGCAAGTCTATACAGCAGTACACCAGCTGTATACAAATAAACAAGGCCCCTGTGCTCTATCCCCAAGTTGCCACTGCTTAACCCGCAATGTGCCACTGTATCTTCTGTGCGTTTTTTTGTACTTTGTAATTTACAATCTGTCTCCCACCTCACAACTACACCATAGTAATCTGGCAAACCTACCCACATCTGCACATGGCCAGCTTTGCCAGATCACTATGCCTTTCGTATATCCCCAATGTTTTCATGCCATCCTGCATAGTGCCAAAGTATACCAGACAAAGTTTCCATTTAAATGCACCAATGCTCAGACATGAGTTTACAATTCTACCTCCTCTATCTCTATTCTTTCTCTATTTGAGACTTGTAGTAGAGCCTAGTGTCATACTCTGGCTTTGTCACCATGTGCTGCAGGACAGCACACTTAACCTTGGCATTCCGAATGTTGTTACAAAAAAAAAAAAAAAATTGCTGTGCATTAATTCTTCTGGTCTGTCAATTATACAGAGCAGCACATTTCTATGCTGCAACCCACTCTAATATGCACATTTTGCACAAAATGTGATTGGGATGGGGGCAAAACCCTGCACGTAGTTAAATGCACAGGCAAGAGTTTCATCTTTGCAACATGGACCAGCGAAGTCAGGTTGCCATATACAGAAGTTCACATAACCAAAAAGGCAGTGCAGTCAAACCTCGCTATAAAGAACACAAACACCTTTGTTATATCCAATATTTGTTATAAGCATACATATTTATAGCAAAAAAAAAAAATTGCAATCGAGTCTCTGCAATAGAAACTCGAACTTGATGCTTCCTATGGCACAATTTTAATGGCCCGTCGGCAGCTTGCAGTGCTGATGCGTGGCACGTGAGGAACGCTGAATTGCAAAATTGTCCTTTGCACGATTACTACAACCAACCAAGGAGTCTGTGTGATCATGTGGGATCGGCATGTTGGCTTGCCGACTGCGGGGCAGCCAAATCTCTGGCCAAGGTGTGCACAATGTTTAGAAGTGCTTTGATTGAGAAACTGGACACAGTTGCTCTATTCAAGTATTTTACATTCTCGTGACCAGAATACATATTAAGAGCTGCGAATGAAGTTACCGATTTTGCCGTAACCGATATTGTCTCGGATCTTGCATTTTAGGTCGTCGTTTCAGTGGAAGACTTGAAATAAAACATAACCAACCAAATTTTTTTTTGAAGTTTCATTATGTAATTTGTTATATTCATGTCCAACTGTATACACTGTGGTATGTTTTCACAGTTGCTTTGTGATGACTGCTGCTGTGATATTTCTATTACAAGCTCTGCTGGAGTCGAGGAACACCAGCTGTGCACTGTTCTCTAGCCAGGATTGTCTAGGCTCCTGTAACGCATAACTGGCCACCAGGGCATATATTATTTTGCAAGACCTTAGTTTGCTGTACATGCCATTCGTGACAAGAAGTCATACGAAGGCAAGGTTACATATTCCGCATCGACAGACATTATCATGTAGCATACTTGGAACTTAGGAGGAAGCTTTAGCTTGGGTGCTCGCATCTTACGTGTATCTAAAGGAGAATTTGTTTTTCTAGGCAACCACTGCACCGATGAGGTTTGTTGCATTTAAAAGAAACTTGAGTTCTAGTCGCTGTTGGTTTCGAATCTTTACTTAGGTTGTCAATTTTTTACTAAAAATCGGCAAAATTCACAAATTTTCAGAAAACAAAACTATCAAGTTTATAACTCGGTAACTCTGCAAGGACAAATGATGCCACAATTCTGTAAATTGCATCTAATGGTACATCTAAAGTGGACAATATTAGCATGTTACACATGAATCTAAAGAAATTTAGCAATATGGAAATACAGCTTTTGCAGCACCCTTGTACACAATGTAACAAATTCACGTAATATGTAAAGTGACACATCAAATTTGTCCACTTTGAATGCTCTAATGGATGCTACTTGTTGAACCGTGATATCTGTTCTTGATGGAGAGCTATTAATTTGTACACTTCGTACTTCCCTTCTTTTTTTTAGTTTCGAATTCTTAAATTCTTTCAACAAAATTCAGGCCCTAAATCGAAATTTCGCTTCCAGCAGTCACTAGAATTTAACTTTCTCTCAAATGCAACAAATTTCATTACAATCAGTCCAGGGGTTATCTCGGATAAGCAAATTTGCGTTTACATGTACTTGAATAGGCCACATTGGAGTTAGGCCCGAGCTAAAGCTTCCTCTTAAGTTTTTTCAACTGTTTCACAATGACCATACTCAACGTTCTGGGTGTGCTGCCCATTTCAAATCTGAAACAGCACTTTCAATTTGTGTGTGCACAGAACAAGCCTACGGTTCTTTACATGTTTATCTCATAAATATTTGTAAATAGCCATGTCCATGTCTTTATATTTATTTGATGTGTGTCCAAAGAGTGCATGATTTTAGGATAGTGGCATTTTCAGGATAAAACCAGGCTGGACCCTTAAAGAAAGTTGCCTGGGTGCAGAAGAGGTTCATGTGGATCACTTCGACACACAGTCCGCCGACCCTTTCCCCCCTCCCCCTGAAAAAATATGCATTACATTATTTGCAACTAGTACTGAAGACTGCTGTAAAGCACTTTTAGAACACTGGTCAAAATGACTAGTGCCTAGTGTTGAACTATGTATGCTGTTCCTCTGCAATAAACATTTATGTACAACTTGTAACAAAGGGTAAGACCTTTATTTCGGCAAACATCTTGTGAACATTGTTACTATGGATGAACTTCTCCCAAATTTCTGTGTGCTACAATTTTCCTGTGAAGTGAGCGGTACAGCATGAAGAGGCTAACTGAAATTACTTGCTGTAATCTAACTACGTTGTGATGGCATATTAGCTTCAAAAAGGATGCAAGACACATCGCAGTTTTGCAGCAAGCCCTGTATCACTCATTTCCATTCCAGACTGGTGGCACATGCAGACTGTTGCACCAGACCTCATCTACTAATCTATAAAACTAATTTCTTCTGAAACTTGGTACAGTTAATTCATGGGGAAAACAGCTTGCTTCAGTCCTTCACAGAACTAAGTCTAAGCAGGTTCATACTGGTCACTGATACTATAGAAACAGCGGTCTGTTGTGTGCTGCAAACATACACCCGTAAAGCTCAGTTTAAGAAAATGTTTGCCTTTCCTATTGAGCTCCTCTTGTGCACTGCAAAGGAGTCAATATCATCTAGCACATCCTGGCATTCTTAAAGCACATGATAAAAACTATGTCCAAATGCTGTCTCAATGCTTTGCTGCTCACTCGCTGCAAGGAAATAGCAAAATCAAATAAAACAGACAAATGCCATGCAAATGCTCAAAGATAAAAAAAAAAAGTAGCTGTAATTTACACAATCGTGATGGTGGCAATAAAGCTGAACACAACTACTATTACATATATATATTTAGAAAGACTGAAAATGACTGCTAATATTGCTCAGACCATCAAATTTAGTTACTAATCACTCAAAGGGCAACCGCCTGTTTCTCACTCATTTAGTGCTTGCAAAGGTGCCACCATGCATGCGTTTCCTTTTTTTTTGGGGGGGGGGGGGGGAACTCGTGAAAACTAATTGCCTCTGGTTGGCGATAAGATTATGCTATGGACGTAAATATTAGTGTAAGAGCAGGAACATTTGACACTTGCGAAATATTCTCGTGTGCACATTTTCTAAGCCTTCTGTGTATAACAATACATCAAATTTTTAATTCTAATACATTTATTTCCTTTCTTTTATTGTTATTCATGAATAAACAGTACATATACACTAACGCAAAGTCTTTTTTTTCTCACTTTACGGTCACCCTAGAAAAACTGGAATCTGCAATACAAAAAAATCAACCCTGGACGGTCGCGGCAAAAAAAATTAACCCTCAAAGGGTTAAGACTTTACAATGCAACTTATCGAGATCCAGCAAAAGAACAGCAATACCTCGCATTGATCAATACAACAAATCGACAGACAAAAGCAAAATGTACCTTAATGTCACAAGTTTATTATGAGAAAAGTAGAAACATCCTTATCTTCAACTAAGCTATTCCAAGCTCGTTCAGTGATGGCTCACTCGGTGCCTGCAGCAGCAGGACATCTCGAACTTGGAAGAGCATCTATAGGAATAGTTGACTGCTCGACCGATTTGGAGTGGCCAGCTGATAGCAACAAATTTTGTGGATTTCTGCTCCTTTCAGATCCCAGTCATAGTAAGGTCATGTAATGAGCAAACTGCTTAACTTTGAGCAACAAATTCTTGAATCAAGCATGAAATGAATAACAACCACAGTTTTAGTACACATTTTAATTGTCAAAGCATCAATACACCTACTCTGTTGACATCCTCTGGCCAGTTGTATGCAACATTCAGAGCCTTTCAATCTCTCCATGTGCAAATGCATTTTCAGATTGCATATTCCTCATCAGAAGTGCCTGCAGGGGCAAGTAACTGCATAATATATATCGCTTATGCATAGAACTGTCAACTCGGAAAGAATACGGGACAAGAATGCATGAAAAATGAGCTAGTAAAATTTGCACTTTAATAAATTTGTTTCTGGTTTTTTGTTTGAAGTTGTGCTTGTCTTGGCTACTTACTGTTCATTATACTTAAAACAATCTTTCTTCATAATGTAATTGTGCAATAGCTGGTGTCCATGCATGGCACCCTTCAATGTCACCAATGGCCTCTTGGGAGTTTCCGGTGTTGTGGTGCACATATCATTGCCTCTATATGCAAGTGCCAATGAGTGTTTCGGTGTTCTCACCTCAAACCACCAATCTGATGCTGAAAATTTTATGCAGCAGAACAAGCTCTGCTTTTGCGATCCAGTTCAGCTCGTGAACAAGATGTTCCACTAAAGACTGCAAAATAAACTCATTGCTTTAATGACAGCACTGCATCAAGCATTGTGCAGGCGGCTCTCGGAGCAGTGTGCTGCTATCTTGGAAGCCATGTAAAACCACTGCACTTGCAGCACCTTTGATGGAGTGCTACAAAGTCGGAAAGTGCTAGGTAAAATACTAATGTGCAGTATGTGCATTACTTCCTTATACCGTGTTTACTTGCATAATGATCACACTTTTTGTAAAAAAACATTGACGATAATTCAGGGGTGCGATCATTACGCGAGTTAAATTTCTCGCAAGAAAAATGTTTTTCTTTTTTTTTTTTCATTTTGCGTTTGCTGCGGGATGACAACAGGTCAACAAATAGGCGGCTGCCGCTTTATGTAGTGCGGGACACCAAAACAAACATGGTGGCCGGGGGAGCAAGCCGAACGCGCAGAACATGAATTTTTTTCTTCTCGTGAGTACATAACGTGCATTGAAACAGTTTCTTCCGTATCTATAATATCGTTAATATCGGCAAGTTTGCGGCAATAACGTAGCCATTTCCACTTTGAGGGGACAGAAACGGATGGGCGCGCTTAGCTGCCAGTGACATAGAAACACGTGGCGGGCATGCTGTGGAAACTGCAGAATTTGTCTTCACTACTATTCTAATGCGGCACGTTTCCGCTAAGGGTGGGCGAATATTTTAGCTGTGTTACAAGCGTCGGCGTATGAATAGGGTACACTTCTAACGTATCAGTGTAAACATGGCTGCTATTGCTGCCGCTCGCAGTTTGTTGCGTGCCCACGAGTGCGGACGAGAAGAATCAAAAAACGCCTTTTTTGTTGTTGTTGACCACAACTATTATAAAGCCTACACACAATAAAGGCAAGTGTGGTTGTAGTTTTTTTTTTATCATGGAAGTGCGGAAAGTGATGAAAGGAATGAAATGGGGCATCTGCTTAAGAATGTTTGGTGCGTGCAGACCGCTTGGTTTGCCTTGAAGAGTCGTTCGCTTAGCATTCAACAGATGGTAAGCGCGATCATTATTAGCTAGACTTGGCACACGACATATCACTGCGGTAAGTTCGGGGTGTGATCATTACACGGGAAATAAAAAAAAATCGAAATTTGATTACAAAATTCAGGGGTGCGATCATCACGTGAGTGCGATCATTATGCGAGTAAATACGGTATGCACTGCCATGAGCATGCCAAGCCACAGCTAAAAGTCACTCCCACATGTATTTTCCATTGTTCTCATTTTATGTCGCATAGGTTAGCATTGTGTGAAGAAAATGGAAGCCCCTCGATGTGATTTTGGCCATGACCATGTGGGAGGAAATTTAGGCTAAGCCATGCAACATTCCCTTTCAGGATGCATTTTTGTCATCTCCAGGAAACATTTAATGATTAAGAATACACTCTCCACTAAAGGACTGCTGCCAAGGTTAGGTATATTGAAAAGGCTCTGCATAGCTTACAATGTTTGCACAGTCACAAGCAACATGAATGTCGCAGAAGGTGCACGGAGTGATCCTTGCTGTCCAAGAATATTCAACTTGAGTATTGCCAGTACAAATGGCTGTCATGGCAAGGCCAAGTTCGGACTAGGGAATCCTGAATAAGAGCTGAGACAGCCCTACAAAATCTGGGATGGTTGGCAACTCTAGTTATACATTATTTTATATGAAATTTGATATCTTGGCATTTGAGAAAAAAGACTAACACCAGGAACACCACAAAGTAAGTACTATAAGCTGTGTGCATTTGTTGCCTAAATAAAATCATAACGCTGTAGTCATCAACATTTTTTACTGCCCACCTACTGAAGTCTTAGTGTGCTGAAAGACCAATCCAAACACATAATGAGGAACAAAATTAAGGAAAAGACACACCAACATGTTTTACACATGTATAAATAAAATAAATAAATAAATAAATGACAACTAGCTGAAACTGCAGTAACATGGCCGACACACAATTTCAGAGCTCTAGAATTTCACAGAATGCAATGTCAGTGAATTTTCAGCTGTTACTGGCTAAAAGGTCTGCCATGTTTTGGTACTGACTGACTAGGAAGTTATTTGAATTTTGAAAACATTTATATTTGCGTGCAAGGGATGAACAAGGCTTTGCAAACAAATGGTCTTGCTGTTTGTGTCAGTACCAAAGGGCGAGATAGAGAGGGACGTGGGTCTTATGGCATTTGCCACATTATTTGGTTGGTAATGGTCATTCAAGAGCAGTGGCAGCCATAGTTCAAGAGCAAGCTTCCTTTTCTTTTTTTTTTCACAACTATAGTGCAAGTCCCATTGATGAAGACTCAAATATTGCTTAGTGACTTCGATTTCCACTTCCTACACTAACATTACAAGGCTGATGACAAACATAGTGATGCATATGAAAAGAGTCTTGTGCATTTGTCATGCCCGGACACAATAAATATACCATCCTAACTTCTCCACAGTTTCCATTCTGTGCAGTGTCAAGTATATTGAAGCAATTTGTACATCACTTTTATTCAATTAAAGGGACCCTGAGACGATTTTATGATTTTTTACAAACATACTGAGTCGTTAGAGTAGGCCCTTCTGATCATTAATTGACGTATCTAAGTGCTCTGCGTAAAGCATGTAATTTATTATAAGGTTTTAAAAATGCACATCGCTGCTAGTCGCAGCACACGGCACGGCGGAATTTTAAGGCGCCCCTACCCATATGACACAAATCACCCATATAACATCAGTGGGGCAAGCGATCCGATTGGCCGACGAGGGCGCGTCATCGATAATTTTTCCAACTTTATGGTAAACAAATGATGTTCGTAATAGTTGGAATGTTACTTAATTTGTTTTTATAAAAAGAAAGTAACATAAAGAGAATGCACAAGAACAATTTTTCAGTACACATAAGCACTTCTGGCGCACAGCAAGTGTCGTCTGCTTGTCTTACAACGTGCTCCGTCTTTGACGAGAGCTCCGCCGTCAGTGTCGGTCTGTCTTTTCGCGAGCGCTATGATTCGACTTTGTTGCGTTGTGGACTGCAAATGTAGCGACTGGCAATATGTCAAGCTGCAACATCGTGTCCCTCTGCAAGCCATTAGACGAGCGGACTGGCTGCAGCGCATCGGACTGCCGCTATCCGATCGGTGCCAGGATTTGCGCGATTGCGGCCGTCACTTTACACCGGAAGATTACTAACGCAATAGCGTTTTGCGAGTCCGGTATTAGGGTAAACGCAAGAGCAAGGCTGTGTGCCCTTGCGTGTCGTTTCAGGGGATGAACAGAAGCGCAAATGTGAATGGTCTGCACGGTGCAGCCACCTGGTGGCATAGAGCTCAACCACACACAGTAGCAGTAACAAAATGTATTCTTCTTTGCTGCTGGTGTAAATTTTTCGCAGGAGTGTAATCGTTAACACTTTGTTTTTGTAAATGTTTAAAATGTTTTACACTTCGTTAGAGCAATACTAGCTCTTTTCTTGGCTGGTTAAGCTCTGCGCCAATGGGTGGCTGGACCGTGGAGACCGATCAGGCAGCTCACGTATGTCTACGCTACAGTTCCTTCATCAGCTTGAGTTTATGCCTACAGTCATTTGCCGAAATGACCAGCTTGCCTGTGGTTACCGGAATACAAGACACGTTCGGCGCTACGACAGAATGCTCGCAACGCACGCTGCTTCGATAGCTCTCGCTTGGGGTCGACGGCCAAGGGGCTAGCGGAGCGGTCTCGCGCGGGCGGGGGTGGGCTCCAAAACAACCGGAAGTGGACGATGTGACGTCGCATCGTGACTCAGAACCAGTGAAGGCGGAGCTTAGCCCCGATGGCTCAGCGAATGAGTTGAGGAGGAAAAGTATGGCTAGGGAGGAGGGTAACTTGTAATCGCTTGTAGCTCCATTAATACGTAACGCTTCACTTAAATTGTGGGGCGAATGTTCTACTTAAGTTGTACCCTACACGTCTACAAAATTTGTCCGAACCGTTTCAGGGGCCCTTTAAAGGAAAACTCAAATATATTATAGGAAAGCTTTCTTTAAGGTAGGCTTTTTTTATCACGTCTGGGCTAACATAACTGTGAACAAGTGACATATAATGAGAAACTGGCTTCTTCCATAAATAATATTGATGCTCACTATGAGTTCACAGTAATTACACAATGCAAAGTACTATGCCCAGGTTTCAACAAATATATATACCGGGTGTCCCAGCTAACTTGAACCAAGGGTTTAAAAATGAAATATTGGAGTCAGGAGAGTGAAACTAACTGCATATTGGTGATAGGCATTTGGCGCACCACGGGAAATTTTTTGTATCGCAATTACTTAACTAGTAATTAAGATAATTTTTTTAAATTTTTTAATATTGACTTTAGACACTAAATGTGATTCGCAAAGTTGGAGAGCACTTTCAGAAACCCGCATTCCATTATTCGCCATAAAGAAAACCTTACGTGTACCTCTTTTTCCGAGCTCGAAAGAAAGCCCGCGAAATACAAAAAAAATCACGTGACGAGCACATTTGCGCGTCGCGATCGTGCTGCTCTCAACCGTGCTTTCAGTGAACGAAATCAGCTCCGGCCTTTATTCGACGGCCCCGTTGCAGCGGCAGGCCGATATCTTGGCGGGGGTTTTTCGTCCGCGTCAGCTAGTTGGCACCCGGCGACGACGACTTAGTCCCAATCTGATAAGATACTGAGATGGCGAGTCTGCTTTGTCACTCAGAAGCAAAAGAGAAATACAGGGAATAATGTTTCGCCGCGAGGTGTTGGCGGCTGTGTGTTGCAGTTTCCTAATGAGGATTTTGAAAGCTGGAAGCAGCGGTGAAGCACAGTTTGTCGTGTGCTCTTCTTATGCCACTCTCATGCGAGACTGAATCTTTGGTGTAGTGATTACTAGCACTGCAGACATGCCGTTTACAAATGAAGAGAAAGCAGACATGGTTCTGGCTCTAGGTGCATGTCATGGGAACAGAAGGCGCGCTGCAGACCTTATGCAACAATGGCACCCAGGCAGGCGGCCAAGTTCAGTAACGATCCTGCGTGCCTTCGAGACGCTGCGACGGATGGGCAGTTTTACGTCCACACGACACAGAGCACCTGTTTTTGACGAGGACTTCGAGACGCATATTTTATCGCTGTTCGCTCTGGAACCCCAAGCAAGCGTGCGCAGCGTGAGCGAGGATACCGGAGTCTCCAGGTCATCAGTTTGGCGAATACTGCGCAAACACCGCCTGCATCCGTACCACGTACAGCTTCATCAAAATCTGTTGCCACGGGACTTCCAAAACAGGACCGATTTTGCTAATTGGATTCTGATAAAGATGCAGGACGACCCGGATTTTTTGAACAAAGTGATATGGAGTGACGAAGCTAGTTTTTCGCGCAATTCACAGGTGAACCTGCACAATGCTCATTACTGGAGCGATTCAAATCCCTACTGGGTTTTACAGACGCAGCACCAGTACCAGTGGACATTTAGTGTTTGGTGTGGACTTTTCGACGGTAGTTTGATCGGGCCTGTGTTTTTCGACCAGACGCTGACAGCAGATCGCTACACCAATGATATCCTCAGAGGACCCGTTGACGACTTCCTTTCGGATCTACCGCTCGCCAGGGCCACAAATGTGTGGTTTCAACACGATGGCGCCCCCGCGCACAGCAGCGCCAAGGCTCGGACCTGGCTCGACGCAGCGTTCCCGCAGAAATGGATAGGACGACTAGGTCCCGTGAACTGGCCAGCCAGGTCTCCTGATATGACACCTCTGGACTACTTTTTGTGGGGTCATATCAAGGACAAGGTGTACAGCACACCAACTTCCACACCGCAAGACCTTAAAGACAAAATAACGGAAGTCTGTTTAAACATGCCTGAGGCTGTCATACGAAATGCAACGGCTGATTTGGTTACAAGATGCCATAGCTGTATCGTCGCACAAGGTGACCTATTCGAGCACTTTTTATAATTGGTAAGAAACCGAAATGAAATGGAGTCAGGACAACCGCATGCCACGGCTGTCATCGCCGCACAGCCAAGCCATAAACCGCCACTTTTATTTTCTTTGCAACTGGCAAATAAAACTCCTCTCATTTGAAAACTTCGAGCTTGGCAGTCTTTATCGCGACTGCAAAGCGCAGCGCACTCGCTGCAATTTACACCGTCACGCGCGAACTGGCTGACACGGCCGAAGAAACCACCACCAAGATATCGGCCTGCCTCTGAAACGGGGCCGCCGAATGAATACCGGAGCTGATTTCGTTCACTGAAAGCACGGTTGAGAGCAGCACGATCGCGGCGCGCGAATGCGCTCGTCACGTGGTTTTTTTTGTATTTCGCGGGCTTTCTTTCGAGCTCGAAAAAAGAGGTACACGTAAGGTTTTCTTTATGGCGAATAATGGAATGGGGGTTTCTGAAAGTGCTCTCCAACTTTGCGAATCACACTTAGTGTCTAAAGTCAATATTAAAAAATTTAAAAAAATTATCTTAATTACTAGTTAAGTAATTGCAATACAAAAAATTTCCTGTGGTGCGCCAAATGCCTGTCACCAATATGCAGGTAGTTTCACTCTCCTGACCCCAATATTTCATTTTTAAACCCTTGGTTCAAGTTAGCTGGGACACCCGGTATAATGTCCGTACTTCCGCAAAAGATCTGATTTTACAACATATAAGTTTCATGGCCCACATGACTTCACAACTATTTTCCCAAGAAGGAAATCATTCACTAAACAAAATGTACAGTTGGTTTAAATTGCCAGATAAAAGCAAAGGCTATGACACAGCTTCAAGGACCAGTATGCTAAAGGTGACACAGACTTGGCACAAGAAAGGTTGGAGTTGTAAGAAATGGAACATACCTATATCTTTACCTCTTGCCGTAGAAGCTCACAAGATGTCAATAGCCAATGAAGGACTTGTACCAAAGATGCAGCTATGTGCAGTCAAAGCTAAGATCTACTTCATAAGTTTGCTAATGGCTTCGGCTAAAGAAGACAAGCTGGGGATGAGTGTGGACCAGCTTGTCTTAGGTTCCTACCATGCTCATCTCCAGAATCAGGCATCATTCTGGGCAGCAGAGTATGGTGGTGGTGGGAGGGCCCGAAGCTTGAGTGTTCCTTGCCGAGACCTACACAAACAAGCCAGCAAAAATGTCATTTCAGAAAAACAACAGTATAAAGCCAATTCTGCTATCTTCTGAATGATATTAAGATGCAATGAAGTTTCTCAATGGGGGACCTTTGTCCAAAGGTTGGTCACACTTGCACGAAGGAAAGACCCTACAGAAGAAACGGAAGCGGCAACAACTCCTATATTTATTCTTATTGCAATAAAGAAGGTACATTTTTGTACACCTTGTTCTCAATCATGGTAAAATGTTTGACAACCATTCATGCAGCACATATTAGATTTCCTCCTTGAAGTGATAGCACTGCATTTCAATATATTAAACTGGGAAATTTGGTGCATATGCTAAGAAGAAACATTTATTCATTCACTCTCGGAAATATGCATAGTAACAAAATATACAGGAGGAGGTCCCAAAGCTCTGGGCTGTAGGGGGACCTCCTACAGCCACAGCGATGGCCTAGTGGTACAGCATCTGCCTCATATGTGGGATGTAATTGATTAAAATACCAGTGGTGCCGGAAACGCACTGATTTTTCTAATGGCTAGAGATGTTCGCTGGCCTGGTGCCATGCTTAATTAAGTACCATGCTTAATTGCATGGTTTGTCAATCAAATTCCCAGCCCTAATATGTCAGAATGGTCCCCAAAAAAGACTTGGAAGAGCTAGGGGATACGCACGGCCGAGGAAGTGAAGCATCAAGGGGGCTGCCAGCACGGGAATGGACTCGAGATGAGGCTGCCGAGGAAAGATTACGCTTTGTGGCCATTTGGCGCAGGGCATTGGTGGCGCGCTCAATGGAGCTGTGCTGTTCCACCTGCGTACTGCACAGGATGTCAGCCACGGAAGGAAGGGACAACACAACAGTCATGTAGACGCAGCAGCTTCCTCACCTCGGGACATCCTCTCTGAAAATAAGGGCAAGAAAAATGGGGGTCAAAACAGAGAACCAATTGTGAAGTGGTATCTTGTGCCTTTCTGGGTTCACATGCAAGCTACATGTCTGTCAATGATTGTTTGTGACTGATTATTGGTTGATTGGGTCTAATGTCCCAAAGAAACACAGAGGCAATGAGACACGCTATAGAGGAGAACTACAGAATAATTTTGGCCATCTGGGACTGTTTAACAGGCACTCAAAGCTCAGTACATGAGTGTTTTTGTATTCTGCTCCCATCAAGATACAACCACGGCAGATCAGAGTCATAGTTTGACCAAATGATATGGTTGTCACTCCATGGTCACTGTAGGTAAAAACATACACTCACTCATGCTGGCAGCACATGAAGCAGGTGAGTGTGCTGAGCAGCATAGCTGTGACAAAACCTGGCAGCAGTAGAGAAAGCAGAAAATCTGCCAGCAAGTCCCTCCGGGGCAGGTGGCCCATGTCGGGTGGATTATAGCTGTCCTCTTCTAGTGGGATGGGTGAGAAGGCAGCATCTTGGTGCTGCATCATTCCTTCACCATCTAGCTGCTCTGGCAGCTGCACCAAGGATGAATTGACAAACAATGCAAAGAGGTCTTAGTGCCAAAATGAGCCGAGGCAAGACTGATGCAAGCTTGCTGGTTCACATAGCAGCTAGAGTTAAAACAAAAAAAAAATCCTGGGATCTTACAAGCCGTAGCGGAAAACTTCGCGGATTAATTTTGACCACCTGAAATTCATTAACATGCACCTAAATCTAAGTACATAAGCATTTTTGCATTTCTGCCCAACGAAATGCCCCTACATCCGGGATCAAATCCATGACCTCAAGCTGAGCAGCACAATGCCATAGCCACAGGGCTACCACAGAGGGTAGCAGCCGGAGTTGCATACAGCTGATTTGCAACCACCAAAGTGTCCCTTCCCTATATCAAAGAGTTAGTTGTCATATTCTTATATTGCTACTCCACAGATCCTGCAACTCTCTGCACAGGTAATGGCACTTTCATTCAGAGGAGAGGTGCTTGCTTTGCCCACTGTGTGGTTGCATTTCAGTACCACAGCATGTCTCCTTTGGAGACCTTTCGGTGCTCCACACTGAACTTCTATCTTCTTATCCTTGAAAGGAGCAGAGAAAAAGACCTTTCGCCTCTAGCAAGAATGCTAACACGAATTACCAAAGGGTGAACTTCAGTGATATCGGCAGCACACAGGTGCCAAAGAAATTGTAGGCTTTATATAATTGTTTCTCAAGAAAAAATTATATAAAGCATACTTAAAGCAGCTAGATTACATTTGAAAGTAAACAAAGACTCTTGTAGACTTATGCACAAAAACATATCTACAAACTACTGTGAAATGCATGACTTCACCCAGACTTTACAGGCTCAATGCCATGGTAGCAGAATTCAATAAGGAGAAGCCTGGCTTTCATTTTCTTTGAAAATAATCAACCACAATGACCAAAACAGTAAGAAATATGGATGAAATCTTGAAACATGAATCTGCCAAACTAATTTATCCCTCAGCTGCAAGAGCTACCTGAGCTACCTGTACATAGTGGAGGGTTCTACAACGTTCGTAAGAACTTGTTGCGTGGGAACTCTTACAATATGTCCCCGTGAGAGCAGAGAGGCTCCCAGAAATCAAAGCCCAATTAACAACCTTGTGCTCAGCCATAAGCAGTGTGGTCATTAAATTTTGCCAGAGGGGTGCTAATAGATGTGCTGCACAGGTGTGCTGAAGGTGCACATATACTTTTTGCTTTATTCCCACATAATCACTGCAGTTTATTTGGTCTTATTTTTTTATGTGACACTTGGAAAACATATAAAAATCCCAATTCACACTTCTAGCCTTCAGTACAGTGGCCATTGGCAATGCAGAGCTGCATAAATGTGCCAGTTGTTGCGAGCTTACCAAATCTAAACAGCTTTAGGCTAGGAGTTGCAATGACTCCTCTCCCAGCAGAATACAGAAGCTAATTTCTTTTTAATATCTTATGCAGATGACAGCATGCCCATTAAAAATAAATGTGGCACCCTGATAAAGAACTTGAGCAAGAAATGCATGCACAACGGAGAAGACATAGCCCATTAATTATGTTCTTAATAAAAATGAGGTTCCGTTGTACAGAATTCACTCTAACAAAACAGTTTTGCATGAAATCACCTTAAGCAAACTTGAAGCACTGCAATCCATACACATTGACATACAAAGCACAATCTTCGTAAACTTGCAATATGAAACACATTTTCTCTATGAACTGCTTGTTCGCTAAAGAACTCACTTGCTACAACATAGCATATAGGTCAACGTGCCATGCCATTATTCTGTGACAGTTAGGTAAGGTAGCATGGTTTAATGTTGCCAGCCTCGTTGTAGAAAACTGGGAAGTCTTAACCTTCCGAAGGCATGAGAAGTCCCTTTCTGATGTGCAGAAAGTTACCAGGATCTTCAGTGCTATTCGAGGAAGCCTAACTACCACTGGTAAGAGCTCCCTTTAAGGTTAACATGGTTTTTTCTGAAAAACTATCTCTCGCATCTTGATATGTAGCAGAAGCACAAATCACATTTCTTCATTACATCAATTAACATATCCTTCTGAAGCTGGAGACAACTTGCACTAAGATCCTCTTTATAGAACTCGCACATAGGTGCTGTCATCTGTACTTGTCAATAACTTCACTCATGTCATGCTATCCCACAGTTTTTCTGGAAAGCAGATTGCGTAGGTGAAATGTGTGCCATGTTTATAACTTGACAGTAGCACTAAGAATAGAAATCCTTCAGTGCACGGAATGCACATCAACATGAATTTTCATCACAGCGCAGTATCACCTGCCTTTTCACGATGCTTGGATCTCCAACCTCAATTATTTCTTTTGCATTAGTTGTTGCACTGTTCCGATAACAAGAAAAATCATTGCAGAGCCAGTGACGCTGTTTTACAGCCTTCAATATTAGCTCTTCTGCATCAAAGGCAAGAAGCATAAGCCTTAGCATGAAATAGAAATTAAAATTCTGTAGTTTCTTTTTATACCCATTCACCATTGCTCCTGGGTCACTGTCTTCATGAAATAAAAGCATGAAGCAGAATAGCACTATTGTGGTAAAGTTACTAGATAAGGACAGGAGTGAGAATTCCATCAGTTTGCATCTCATTCTACAGAACTGCCTGAGGGCAAGCTTTCCTTCCTTTTGAAATTGCCTGAACCAGCTGAGGCGAGGTTTCATGAAGCTAAGTCTGTGAAGGAGTTAACAAACTCCCAACAAATGTGAATCTTCATGCACAGATCTTGCAACCCAAGGTTTGGTGGATGTGCAACACAGCGCACATTCAAAGCTCTCGCATCGCATTCTAGCGGGCTAATGTCCGCATTAGAAAGTAGTAGTGAGCTTAGTAGTGAGCTCATCTGCTCTATGAGGGGGCTAAAGCAAGGTAATAACCTTTTGTGAAGGAGTTACAGCCAGAAAATATCAGAAGGAAAAATTACACCTGAAGGGAGCCAATGCGCTCCCTCCACACCCATTTTCTCTCCAACCCCCTTAGAGGATTTTGAAAAGTGGATGGGGAGTAAAGTTCTCCCTACCCCATGCGTGACACTCATGTGCTCAGCAGCAGAATGCCACAGCCACTGAACCACCACAAAAGATTAAAGTGCCAACTTCATTAACGATTAAAAGTGATGGGAGAAGAAGCAGAAATTTTACCTTTCATAAATGCTGAGCTGATGTTTTTTTGTTCTAGAATAGGTCTTTTTTTTTCCCTTTCAGTTCGCATACCATGGAGACAGTTACATTATCTCCCAAGACCTTTCTTAGGCTCTAAACGCAACTGCTCAGTGGGACACTTTTAAAGCTGTGTTAAGATTACTCACCGTGATTAGCCGGAATCCACACCAGTCAGGCAGAAAGCTCCTACTCCGGAAACGGTACTCAGCAGATGTTCGTTTGTAGTCACGTGGACACGAGACCCTGTTTCGCAGTTGATTGGCTTCAACTTCTAGAGTGCGCAGCTCCTGGGAAAAGTTGGTCGTCCCTCCAATGCGTACCACTATGCTGAAAGAGTCGTGCCCTACATGACACAGAATGCTTCTTTGATAACATTCTGTTTTCAAAGATTAGCAGTGTTATCAACGATACTTTTGAAGGAAATATTCGGTAATCCTGAAGCACAAATTGCTAATGAGCTGCGTGACATCATCACTTTTTTTTTTTCACTTTTCATGACAGCAGTGCCTAGATTAAAGCACTAGTAACACGCAAAAAAGTATTCAATAGAATGATCACCAATGGGTAAACAATTTAATCCATAAGCCTAAGGGAGGAAGGATTCATTGCCGAGCAAGTTAGTAGTGTTTGCTTAATGTAATGTTTCAACACAAACAGAGCCTGCGCAAACTCAGGATCAATTGTTTTGTACATATTGCTCTACATCAAATATCATAACATATAGATCAGTGATTATTACTCTTTTCGAGACAAAGCAGCTGCATAGACGCAGAATTTTTAATCACTCTGTTTACAAATAGATAGTCTATTAAAGACTGTGCGAGTTGTGTAACGTTTAAATCTAATAACCCCCATACCATACAAGATTATGTGACCTTGAGGCTGATCTTGACACAAACACGTACACATGAACACACACCATGTGTCCCACATAACTTGTGCCAAAATTTTTAAATATGCAACTGCTATGTAGCAGGACAGAACCAAGGTAATGACGTTTGCCATCACTTGGAGCAAGTCGGGCTGTTTTTTTTAATATTGCCTAATTACATAATTAGTTATTAATTAATCAACTTCTCAAATATTATAAACAGAGCAAAAGTGTTGATGAGAAAATTGTATAACATCCTGAAAGATTCCCTATCCAGCTTTCTATTGCTACATAAAAGTTTTTCCAAACCTAAAAGGAAGTCAGCAAAATACGAATAAGTGCCGCATGACTAGTCATGCAGCACTTAACATTACCTCAGTTCTGTCCCCCAGCTACGTATTTCCTCCGGAGACATGCTGTCAGTAGTGGCAACAATGAGGTGACGAGTAATACATGGCAATTAGTCGCTAATTTTAAAAAATTAGCTTTTAAGCTTTTAGTTTCAGTGGGCTCGTCATAATTGGGAAATTGAAGCGAACTCTGCATTTGCTGGTTTTCTCAAGTCATATGAACTTTCAGACCTAGAAAAATGTGATTCCTTGTGAAATTGTGGCACAACGAAATTCGGCGATCAGAGCACGCGAAATTCAAACTGGGAGGCTTACCCTTCCTTGTCCTTTGGATTTACAGGTACCCTGCCACCAATGTCCACCACTGAGGCCACTTTTGTCACATAGATTACTGGGCTTTCTTTCCATAAGTGATCTCGAAAAATTTCTTCCAAGTCGGACAGCCAGTCACCTTCAAAAAGGTCTTCAATATTAAGATTTAAGAACTTCATCTCTACCTCGTAAAGTGCTTCTCCTGAAAACCAAATAAAGAGAGGAAGGGAGAAGGGAAATGAAAATACGACGTTAAAAACCTAACACAGATCACCATAATCAAAATCGTCTAATAACTTAAGGGATATCTTCAACAAGTGAAGTGCATCTAGCTGATTAGATGAGAGTGCCACAGTATGTCATTTGAAATAAGATATATGATAAACTCACTAGGCCTTTTTTCCACTTGAAGGCTAATTACACGAAGAGATGTTTTGTAGTTGTACTTGTTGATGGCAAAGACCTTAATGTTATCAGGAAGAAATAAGAAAGGTACATTTAACCACTTGTCACAATAATAAATAATAACGCACAACTCACCTCAATATTGAGTTCTCCGTTGTCTTGATACGAACCGTACAAAAGTGCCCTATTTGAATTGCCTGTTTGCCGTAGGAACATCCACTTTGGTAGATCCGGCTTTCCTAACAAAGCAGCTCTAAATTCTGTGCGCCCATAGCTATCTGTTGAATAATAAAGATAGGCCACATAATCACTGGTTACACGAAGTGAGCTTTTTTTAAATCTTCTTCATACGAAGCACGATTGCGTACCTATTGATGCGTCAAACATATCTTTATCGATATAGAAATGAAAAACTTCAGTAGTCTGCAGCACCTGGTTTCTGAAATCTTGGAGTTTCGCACCTGTACGACATAAGCCGAATGCGAAATTCAGCGTTTGGTTCACGCGATGTAAAGCGAGCATATAATGCAGTTAGGCGGTTTTAATACTCACCGAAGCAGCTGCAGCTAAGCAAGAACGTCGCTGAAACAAGCGCCTTCAGTAGCGACATGGCTCTATAGCTTGTGCCTCTCCTCTCCGAAACACAGATTGCTGATGCGCGGAGGCTCGGGAGCAGCTCCGCTGAACTTAGCTGTACGGAATTGCGTACCGATGGCTAATCAATTAGCTCCGTACCCAAAAGAAGGCCCTCGAACGCCAGTACTAAGGATGCATAGGATAAAGGCACATAACAACATAAACGATCACTCAAACGTCTAGTATCGAACGCTCATCAAACCTGTGCAGCTCAGGCGAGACGTTGCTCAGGTTGTGGCTCGGGACCCTAGCTACCCTGGCGGCCCCTAGTGCCCACCTAAGTGGAAGCACGCATAGGAGAGCTTCTATCCGTACCAGCAAAACAACTGTTCAGTTCTGGGTTTTATTGGTTTTACGCGCAAAAACCACAATCTGATTATGAGGCAAGCCGTAGTGGGGGACTCCGGGCTAATTTTTACCACTTGCGATGGTGGTGGCGGGTGCTAAAAAGCTGTAGATGAGTATACATGCAAGGTCCCTCGCATGTCCATAGTATTATAGTAGCAATAGCATGTCCATTGTACACGTCTATTCTAATCCGTACCAATTGTTTTAGAATGGGCATAATGGGAGCAGTCCACTCTGCAGGTTTTTCACCAGGCCGCAGCACACTCGTACGTTGCACTCTATGCATTCCATATGGAGCAGTTATTTTGGCTGCGCGTGTTCAAAAAAAAGATTTTGCGCTCAACGCTGCACTGTTCTTCCTCAAATTTTGCAGAACGGTCGCATTATGGCGTCGACTTTGTTTAGTATAACACTTGACACGATTAGTTGCTTGTTCTTTTAAAGATAAAAATGAGAAACTGCTTTTGTCTACGGGAAAAACGGCGTCTGAAAAGCCGGCCCTGACACAGACTTGTGTCATCACCTGCCATCATATGTAGAAAGCAGCGTTTGAGGGAGGGCTGCCGCACAGAGTTAATATGTGGGCTGCCGCGTGTTGCCCGCTCCTGGAACAGGCGACTGCGCTCCCTGAAACGCCGTTTTCTGCAGATGAGGACAGGTGGCGACACAAGTTTATGCTTGCGCCGTCGCGGCAGCACCTGGCATCCCCATAAGTGTAGGCAATTTTCCACTTTTTCCTTAGAAACTAAACAATTAACTGCGCCAAGTATTATACTAAACGAAGTCGACGCCAAAATGCGACCGTTCTGCAAAGTTTGAGCAAGAACAGTGGAGTGGTGAGCACAAAATCTTTTTTTGAACACGCGCAGCGAAATATTCAGGATCCCGTGACTGTATGAGAATTTTTTTCTCTATGGTATGAGTGTGTAACATAGAGTTTCTAATAATACTAATATGAAACTCTATGGTGTGTAAACACTGCAGGCGCAGCGGGCGCGTGCCGAAGTACCAGTTTTCGTAATGTTTATGGAATTTCATAACGGGCCTACAGCAGAAAGAATTACGCTCACATGCTGTAAAAAGTGTGCAAAGATTTACTGCAAACCGACGAATGCAGTAAATAAACGCATAGTAATTTCAAAGACAATTATTTATACTCGTTGTATCAAACCCGATTTGTTTTCTTGCGCACGTGCCGCAGTACCATCTGTAATAGTACTCTCCTCGAGCGCAGTTGCAACGCGTCTGTGGCACACTAAAAATGCAAATGCCTTTTTGCAACGAAAACCAGCTGGTTGACCGTTCAACGTATCTGATACATCCCCTGGCACTGCGCCATGCATAGCGCCGGTAAAAGTGTAATGCCAAGAATCGCGTAGCGCAAAGGAAACGACGCGGCATAGTATATGGGTTGCTACACGAGTCACCCTTTGCAAGGCGCACGTTTCACAAAAAAAAAAAAAAAAAAAAAGAGGTGGGGGGGCCGGGTTTTTTATTGAGTAGGGAGCTACTTGGGTTTTTTTTTACCTGCCACAATTTTTTTTCTTGTTGCGTTTTATAAAATCCCATATGTGTTGAAGCCGTACGTACAGTCGGTGTGACACCTGTGGGTACACGTACCACGTTGCCAAATTTTTTTTTTTTTTTACTACATCGAAGAACGATGAAGCTGTTCGGCGGCGTCGAAGGGTAGGTTGATTGCCGATTGATTACTAATTTCGTTATATGCAGCTCAACTATTCTTACAGCTGCACTAAAGTTAAGCCGAAGTCTTTCTTTGTTGTTTTTTTTTACGCAATAATTTCCCATTTAGCTCCGGCATGCAGGAATGGGAGCAGTCGTGAGCGCGAATGCATAACATCACATGGCGAGATAACAATCGCGTTTTTGAACTGCCGCGTACGCCCATGCCTCCATGGCGCTTCTTGAGTTCTGCGACCATCTTTCGTGGTCGCCAGTTATCGTGCAGATAACGAGCTACAACAGAAGTCAAGCGGCACGTGCGTTTGCGCCTACTTCAACATACACAGCGAAGCCCGAGCGCGGGAAGTTTAGTGCGTCACCGGCGTCACGTCGAACTTTCCGAGCTGAGTAATAGTTAAAATTGCAGAGGTACAATTTTGCTAAGGTGTTCTACTTTCTCACTTTAATAACAAGCAACGTGTACTCTTTTTTTTCTTGCGCTTTGAATTCGTTTGCAGGCAGCCTTTGGGCTGGCACAAATCAGTTAGCTTGGTTGAGGATCGACGTACGTTATTTTTATTTTTTTCTCGTGTCGGAGCTGTACGCAGCGGCGTCTTCCCGCGCATGTGTCGTGTAACGTGTGACCTTTCAGAAAACGTATCGTCGATTGTTGTGTATCTTCTGTCTCGTGACATTTTAGGGGAGCCACTTTGTCAAAAGCAGTTGTAGTAGACGAAAGCGGCCGAATCCTGGGATGGTCGGAAGGTCACCCTGTAAACCACTGGCTTGTTGGAATGAAAGAATGCCAAAGACGTGTCTATGAACTTGTTCTGGCTGCCAAGGAAAATGCTGGTCTTAGTCACGAAGTTTGCCTCGCATCACTAGTGAGTTGCATTTTTGGTCTAGTACAGTACCTTTATAGTGATACCACATGTGATATGTTGCTTTTAAACATTACTCAGTTTTGCATAATCACCTTTTGACGATATCCAAAAAATAAACTGCATGTAACAATGCAATTTTCTGTCACACATTGAATACAGTGATCACATTCTGGTTTGTGAGAACCATTCTTCTGAAAAAAATTGGGTATTATGAAGCAGACCAGTGAAATTTCACTGAGCTGTTAATGTTGGTATAGATTAGAGGCCCTGCAAGGTTTTATATGGTCCAAACACTTGCTGGTACATGTGCAGAAATGACATGCAGTACATAATGCGATTTTTCTTACTTCACATCCAGTGAAAACATGCTTTCTTTTTTTGTGCCTTAATGCTTAACGGAACATTTCACTTTTCTGTAGCTGACTATGCAATACCTAAGACATCTTAAACATTTTAATATCAGTTTGTGTGTATAGGCAAGGCTCTGCTATTTTTAGAGCAAGGTTATCAAAATTTGTGCTGTACTTACACAAGCATGCAATTTCCATAAGTGGCTGTTTCAAGATGTGTCCATATATAAATGTAACCAACTGATACTCCTCCCTGGATGCCACCGTAATCCATGTTTTAATATTTGCAAGTGCACATGAGGACCTTGAAAGCATTCGGAAGGTTGCAACACCTGCTTGCAATAGTAAAGAGCATGTGCTTGTTTGAGATCAGTTTTGGAAACAGAACACTATCTCTGCCTGCCAGTGTGTGGTATGCTACTTGTATTGTGAATACTGATCCATTTAACTTTTCAGAGTCTTTGTCTCAGTGGCTGTGAGCAAGAGACAACAAATAATGATCTAAAAGAACTTATCTTGAAGGAGCACCCTGACATTGCATCATCAGTAGTGGTACAAAGCGATGTCATTGGAGCACTCAAGACAGTTTCACCAAATGGTTAGTGCCCCCAGCTGGCTGAAGACAAGCCTGTTTTTCCATCTGAATATTGATTGCTGTCACATCAACACTTATCTAAATGTGTAATGAAGACACAGAAGTTAAGAATTCAGATGTTACTTCCTTCAGTGTGGAGTGCACAAGTTCAGCATAACTACTATGGTTATGAAACAGCATTTAACATAATCTGGCAAAGAGCAAAAATTTGAATTTTTGATGATGCTATGAATTTCGTGCTTGATATTTAAAAAAAGAACATTGTGGCAATACAAAGGCCAGAGATGTTGAAAACATTAGTGCTAAACAGTTCTCAATCACAGTTGTCAATGGCAGATATTGCTGTTATTGCAACCGTCACTATTGCTATTATTGCAACCACAACAAGTACATTAATACTTTTGAGAAGCTGATGTGATCAGGGTTCAACATGAAGATTCATGCATATTTATTTCATGATTACTCACTGACATAATGTAATGAACTAATAAAGTGCATCGAGATTTCTGTCCATTTCTATTCACTTTTCATTCAGCTGGGTAATATGTAAAATCACATGTCATCAACTATTGTACCATAAGTCAGTGGCAGGTCATGGTCTGCCTTTTTTTTTTTGTCTTTGTTTCGATGCTTGCATGCCTTGAACTTCATTCCTTGTTCACAGGTGTTCATGTATGCCGCATAACATACACTGAACCAATGTAGTGATTTCCACTACAAATGACAGCGCTGCACCTTTTGCATCTTGCATCTTCGTTCGAGAGTTGCTACATTAAGTCTGTTGCCAAACTTTTCACATCTGTGCTTTAAGAAAAGCAAGAATATGTGAGCCTGTTACTTTTGATGCCAAAGTTAGAACTGTTTTGCAAGCAGACAAACTTTGTGCAGGAGGTGTTGTCCTGATAGCTGGTACAGGATCCAACTGTTTGCTCGTCAATACTAATGATTCAGTGCATCGCTGTGGAGGCTGGGGACATATTCTTGGAGATGAAGGTTCTGGTAAGTCTCAAGGTGTTTCTTGAATTATTGTTATTATTATTATTATTATTATTCCTTGCATTTATGGTGTCTCCATGCAAAAATGCAGCTTGTTTTTTGTTGGCACTGGTGAAAGGTAAACAATAATAACAATAAAAGAAAGGGTGGAGAATTCTCCATCTCATAGTATCCAGTATTTTTCATTATTTTTTTAACCAAGTTTGGGAGATTGTTCAGGCGTCCACTGGAAAGTGAGACAGTACATTATTAATGATACCTGTGGCCTATCCTTCCCGCCTCCCCTTTTTCTTGTACTCTGTAAAAAAATAATTACTGCTACTATCACCACAGTTTAAAGTCATCACCTCCAAATGAACTGTACATAGAAATGTTTAGAGATGGATATATACCAGGTGTTTCTGTGAAGAGTCTAAGCAATATTTAAAAATCACCTGTGGCAATTTTAGTCCTTGAGCAGGTCCCCTTGAAGAGGCAAACATTACTTGCATAAGAAATGAGAATGTGTAATTGACTTAGTAGCAAAAGTTCACTAATTAAGATTTTAACTGATTACCTTACGGCATGCACCTGCTGTTGTGACGTAGTGGCTTTGGCGCTGCGCTGCTAAGCCTGAGGGTGTGCGATCGAATCCCAGTCGTGGCGGTCAGATTTTGATGGGGGCGAAATGCAATAATGTCTGTGAACCGTCCATTTCGTGCACAATAAAGATCCCCAGGTGGTCAAATTTATTTTAGAGTTTCCCACTACAGCATGCCTCATAATCATATTGTGGTTTTGGCAAGTTAAAACTATTTCTTTGCAGTGTTTAGGAATTAATTTCTCAAAACTGGTGTCATCCTGAGAAATCATTCCAAGTGGATCTGCCTTGCAAACCCACTGGCTACAATTTGTTAATTGTAATACATGTGTAGTTAAAAAATTAATATAATTTTTGTTAATTACTCAGTTATACATTTCAGTTTCTCATGCAATTAATGTGCCCCCCCTTTGAGCAGTTCAACTCAAGGATTAGAATCATGCTATTTGCCACATGCAATTTTTAAATATTGGCTAATGTCTTTGCAGAAATACCTGGTATTGCATCATGCTCATAGGTGTATGTATGTTCCCTTGCAGCAATAATTAGGGTTGCCAACCATTCCAATTTTAGTAAAACAATCCCGACTCTTGAGTTAATGTCCTATCTCCCAACTTGACCCAGTTGGTATGACAAAATGTCCAGACATTTGCTTTTTCTTTTATGATTGTAATTTTTTGTTTACTGCATGACAATAAAAAGACCAGATTTAATTTTTAAATGCCTGACAGCTCAATTGCAGATGCTTCTTTTTTGTATTCTGTTGCATTGTCATAAATATAAAGGCAGTTTCGTTTTTGTTGAGGTTCTACCTCTGTTCTAGGCTGGCCATAACTGTTCATTGTACCTCTATTTGTATTGGTAGCTGTATTAGTCAGGAATTCATACTGCACCATTCTTGCTGTATATTGTGACTAGTTGGGACAAAACAAATTTTTTTTTTCAACAAACGCGGAATGCGCCACAACTCAGCCGTGGCGCTGCCAGTATGACAACCAAGAGAAAGAGAAACCAGCATCCCGAGAACGCACCAGCAGAAAGAAAATAAATTCAGTTATCATCGAGGTACCTGGACGCACACTTGTCTTTTCGTTCCGCGCACATACCCACAAACTTTGTTGCATGTTCAGACTGGCGGCCCCTGGCACTTACAGGGTCGGTTGCTGCCAGCTGCCAACATGTGAGGATGGCCGCACAGTCCTCCGGAAGCTCAGTCTCGAGGCTATCCCCGAGGTTACAGAGTACATGACGATTCCGCGAAAGGTCAGGGGGCATATTTATGCCCCACCTCTACCCCGCAACATGACCCTGAGTTCCATCAGGGCCGTCGGCAGGCCCGTAGTGAAGCCATTTGGCGACGCTACGGCTCGCAAGATGGAGTGGTCTACACAGACGCAGCCAGACACCCTCGCGGTGACCTCATGACCGCGGTGGTAGCGGATCACAACGGAGGATTGATAGAACATACAACAATCATGGCTGGCTGAGTGGTGGAAGTGGAGGAAACTGCGATTGCCATGGCCATGCATGCGGAAGCGAATACCGTCATTAGCGAGAGTAAGCAGGCCATCGGCAATTTCGTCCGTGGTAGAATTTCCAAACAGGCGTACCATTTCCTCACATGACGCCCCCTAAGCGGCTTGAAAACCCTCGTGTGGACCCCCGCTCATGCGGCTGTGCCCGGCAACGCGTCGGCTCACAGTTTGGCTCGAGATCTCTTGCGCCGAGACTCGTCCGCGGATGCGGATGGCGTGAATGAGGAGGAGAGACACGAGGAACCCTGCGAGACTTATTATGAAATAGCCCATCGGTATTGCTTAAGGCGTCGCGCGCTCCCACCACCGGCCAAGCAACTCGACAAAACGCAAGTGGTCGCGTTTCGGCGACTTCAGGCAAACACATACCCACACCCAAAATACATTAACAAAATCACAGGAAGCAAGGAAAGCGACCAATGTAGGCTCTGTTCAGAAACAGGAACACTCACACACATAATGTGGGAATGCACTTCGCTCCCGTTCTCTCATCCCCCTGTCAGCAGCGAGACTGACTGGACAGCCTGGCTCAATTCTGGGGACGTCGACCGACAGCTTGAACTGGTGGACTGGGCGGAAAAGGCTGAGCAGGCCCAGGGCCTTACTTGAGCCGAAACCCTCAGCCACATCCCCCTTTACCCTTCCCCCTTTCAATAAAGTTTATCACCACCACCAAGGGGCATATATGTAGAAGCATGAAAACCATGTCATGCATCGGTGTTTCTGAAATGGTACATAAGTTACTATGGTGTTGAAAATGTATTTCTTTCATGCCAGTAGTCTTCTTAATAGATGTGCACTCTTTTCTTGTAGCACTTTTATGCACTGTTGTGAAATACAAACTGCTTTGTATAAGTCTTCTTTTGGTTGTTGCCATTCTTGTCTAAGGTTTGGCTGTAACTTGTCTGTGGCTTTTCTTGCATTTTCTAATTAGAGCACATTTTGGTTTAAAATGATATCCTTCATTAAGGTTATATTAAGGAATGTTGGACCCAGTGTGCAAGTATAGAGCCACACTTGAGAATGTCATGGTTACCATGGTTTGTTTTGCCATACCATTTCTCTTGTTATAGTTTTGCCTGCACAGACATGCATAAGTTATCTTCCTTTTTCTTTTTTAATTTTGCTCAGATGAAACACTCTCAAAGCCTGCTCATTTGATTTATATGTGCATGCCTGTGTTTCCTTGCTTCACTTGACAAAACAGGTTTCACTATCTCGGTACAAGCCATCAAAATGGTCCTGCATGAAGATGAAAATTTTCAGGTTCCTCAGTGGAGTTGCCAAAAGATTCGTGAACTCGTAAAGGAGCACTTTCAGGTGAGCATGAATTTGTGGTGCATACTTAAACACACATTCTAATTAATAATAAAAATTTCAAAAATAGTACATTGTTTTTGTTGGCCTTTTACATGTTCTCTGTATATTTTCACATACTTTCCACCACCATTGAGGCACTACTTTATTTATCCCTGTATCATGAAGTTATGCTGCTTGTGGTATGCGAGTTATTTTTTTTATTTCTGTCCTCGGTGAATATGGTCATGTATTAAGATACTATAACACAAATGAAATTTATATGGTAATGAGTAAGGCTGTACAAGTGGTAAACTTGTTTCTCTGCGCAGCAACTTTATTGGTAGTAAAAGATTGCCTGCTGGTGTGCTTCTTGTCAAATGAGTAATTCACTTATTGTGGACATACACTAATAATATTTAAAATTATTGTCCACTGTAATATTACAACACATTCTTCACTGACTCTATGCAGCACATTGTGCCATGTGTCATGATATAAATATCATTACACACAGAGTAGAACATTCAAATTCTCTCTTTTAAGAACTGCGGTGTTAAATTTTGTTAATAAACAATGCCGATATGGACAGGAGTCATAACAGATGGTTACGTAAGTACACTCCCATGATTTGTTGCACAATTTCCAGCAGTCCAGCTGGACAGCTGTAAATTTAGGTGATGCAGCTGGATTATGATGGTCTCCTTTCATTGGAAGGACCTTTTGTTTTGGTTAGAACAAAACACAATATTTTCTTTAGGTCAAAGCAGTTTAATCAGCGTTTCACTTTTATTTATTTTTTATTTATTTATTTATTTATTAGATACTGCCAACTGCCTCTTGGCAGTCCAGGCAGGAGTGAGTGTATACAAAGTCGGCACTGCAAGTCAAAATAACAAAAGCATGGGTTACAAGGAACCATAAAAAAATGCTTAAATATACAGACTATTGCATCGGGAAAGGCAGCATGTACAAAATTTACATAAATAGGAAAATGGTGATTCTAAAACGAACACGCTTCATTGCAAAGATTGTACGGCAGACACAAATGATTCAACCGAGGACATGCAAGCGACTTCTTGCGGTAGAGCATTCCACTCTGCTATAGTTCGAGGAAAAAACGAGAAGCGATAAGCAGTAGTTTTAGTCTGCGGCATCACAATCGTTTTGCTGTGCTTAGGTCTGGTTTCTCTTGTTTTATTAAAATTGATGTATATGTCGGGATCCATTTTTGTTTGTTTATTAACGATATTAAACAAAGTTTGTAGGCGATGCAGTCTACGCCGAAATTCTAGCGATGGGAGGCCAGACCGTGTTCTGAGATCAGTGATCGAGACTCGTCTATTATAAATATTATAAATAAATCTAAGGGCTTTCTTTTGCACGCTTTCAATGTTGTTGACACCAGTCTTTGTGTGGGGATCCCAGACAGCATCGGCATATTCAAGCAGTGGCCTAATGAGTGTCGTATAGGCAGCGAGTTTAGTCCTACTAGTGCAATGTCTGAGCCGGCGTTTAATTAGCCATAGCTTCCTTAGCCTTTTCACAGCTTAATATTCGCCATATGGCTTCTTCAGCTCTGGAGTCAGGCATATACAAATTGCAATATGACAGAGCTGCCTTAAATACTGTGCTGCTTTTATGTTCCATTTGCAAAGAAAAATATGTATAACTATTACTGGGTTGCAGTGTAAGGCTATTTCCAGATAAAATTATGACCTGTTGTACTGTCTTTATGTGAGTGTGATTATGCTGCAAGTGCGTGTTGCTGCTACGCTTTGGAGAGTGAACTAAGGTGCCATGAATCTCAAATCCAACAGACATGTTAAATGCAGCTCACATTGTGAATTGCCAGCAACTGAATGCCTGGTCATTGTGTAGCATGCAGGCCACTTATAATGCATTATCATGAGGAGCTTACATTGTTGGGTGCACGTTTCAACGTCAGTTCAATGCATGCACCAACTAGAGGTGTGTTTCAATGCCTCGCATGTTTTAACTTATAGAATTTTGAAGCATTCTCCATTTCAAGCATTTGTTTTTGTTTCCTATATTATAGTGCATTTCCTTGTGTCTTGTGCATATTAATATCTGTCAAATGTCTTAAATTAGATGTCATATTTGCTTCTAATGTTGTTTTACTATTACAGTCGTCAGCTTACAATTTATTTACTCATTTTTCTCCCTTCATATTGTTGCTGCAGCATTTAGGTTACACTGTTAATATTCTTACTCACAGCTTGTACAGGAGGTCCCAGTTAAATTTTCCGACTTCATACCCACACCAAACAAAATATAAATTTATGGGCTGAATGGTAACTGTTTAAAAATAAATTTGAGCAAAACTAAAGCAGTTCTTTATGTGCTGAAAGGGAAGAATATAGCTTGACCTATGCACATTTACTTAGTAATTGAAGCTATCATCATCATCAGCCTATTTTTATGTCCACTGCAGGACGTAGGCCTCTTCCTGCGAGCTCTAATTATCCCTGTCCTGCACCAACCAATTCCAACTTGCGATTGCAAATTTCCTAATTTCATCACCCCACCTAGTTTTCTGCCAATCTCGACTGTGTTTCCCTTCTCTTGGCACCGATTCTGTAACTCGAATGGTCCGCCGGTTATCCATCCTACACATTACATGACCTGCCAAGCTCCATTTCTTTCTCTTAATGTCAAATCAGAATATCGGCTATCCCTGTTTGCTCTCTGATCCAGACCGCTCTCTTTCTGTCTCTCAATGTTACTCCTAACATTTTTAATTTCATCACTCTTTGCGAGGTCCTTAACTTGTTCTTAAGCTTCGTTGTTAACTTCCAACTTTCTTCCCCATGCATTAGCACCGGTAGAATGCAGTATTTTGTACACCTTTCTTTTCAATGATAGAGGTAAGCTCCCAGTCAGGATCTGGCAATGCCTGCCGTATGCACTCCAATTCATTTTTATTCTTCTGTGAATTTCCTTCTCATGATCAGGGTCTCCTGTGAGTAATTGACTTAGACAAACTTACTCCTTCACAGATTGTAGAGGCTGACTGGCTATCCTGAGCTCCTGTTCCCTTGCCAGGCTCTTGAACATTATTTTTGTCTTCTGCATATTAATCTTCAACCCTACTCTCACACTCTGTTAAGGTCACCAATCATTTGTTGTAACTCAACTCGTCCCCAGTATTGCTGAACAGGACAATGTCATCTGTAAGCCGAGGGTTGCTGATATTCGCCATTGATCCTCACTCCTAAGCCTTCCTAGTTTAATAGCTTGAATACTTCTTCCAAGCATGCAGTGATTAGCATTCGAGAGATTGTGTCTCCTTGCCTGACCCCTTTCTTGATAGGTAACTTTCTACTTTTCTTGTGGAGAACCAAGGTAGCTGTGGAATCTTTGTAGAATCTCTGAAGCTGTAGAGCTTGTAAATTCTATAAAGACACTTAGTGTAATAGGTATTTTCTGGACATTTATCTTAAAGGCAAAATTTCTTTTTCTGTGAGTATAATTGTGAGCCTAAGGCACATTCTCCCCGTCACAGTCAAAGTTATCCTGTACAGTTCACTAGTGCACTTGCTCCTTCAGTATTGTAGCATTGTGTTGTAAATGCAGGCATCACAGATCTGAGTAAGTTGCACTTCAAAAAAAGGCCGCTCGTTTTATAGCAAATCTTCCGTAAACTTACCTTGAGAACTTGAACTTGATGATGATTAGGAGTGCTTGTACTTTTTTTCACAAAGAGCATGCAAAATTATGTTGCATCTTTTCATTTTTGCTTCTGGTTTGTGCATATTAAGCATATTTGGTAAAAGAATATCTGCTTGAACATTTAGTGATAAAAAAAAAAATTTTTTTTTACTACAGGTTAAAGAAATGCTGGAGCTTCTGCCTTTCTGTTATACCAACTTCAAGAAACAGTTCATTGCGGCAATGTGTGTGAAGGTGGCAAAGTGTGAGCAATTCTTAATTCTCTGAAGATTTTTTTATTTACTTGCTGATCAACACAAAGTGAGTTATAGCCAAGCAACGTTTATGTAGCACATGCTGCTACAAGCAGAAATAATGCATGGCTGAAGAAGAGTGTGTGGTCCGAGCTATGTACCGCATTGTTTTGTCAAGTTATATTACTTTTCTACAGAATTTAAGTGAGCAGAGAAAATGTCAGTGTGCCCAGGCCTACATTAAATTCAGGCTAGCCCATTTGACCTATGGCACACTTGCAACTGGCCAGCTTTCTGTGTTCATTTTCACACTAAATTTTCTTATTTCAGATTTTCTAATGATTTTACTTTTAACAGCTGATTTGTGTAATTTCTAATGTCTGTTTATTTAACATCATTGTTCGGTTCTTGTATTATATTATTGATTTGCATTATGAAGTGTGCTGTCACAGACTGCTCTTTGCCATCGACAAGCACTGAAGATGAGCAACCCATCATGCTGTGTTGTCTATGACCTTGTAGCTGGCTGCAGCTATTTTTTTTTTTCCTATGCAGCTCACTGGGACTACTGTGCAGCCTGTCTGTGTGCACATATTACCATAGCCTCATAGAAAATGAAGGGAGTGAGGCTAATCGAATGAAATGTAGATTAACTGAACTGAAGGGACCTTTTTCAGACACATGAAGTGCCGCACTTTCCCCTGGTGGCAGCTTTTGGCGAGAGGGTGCGCCGGGTAGCTGCCATCAATGCAAATGTGAAGGCGTCATGCAAAATTCTTTCTTTTCAAAGTTCTGACTTTCGTGGTTGCCAGTTGTGAGCAGCTACTGTGCATACTGCAGAACCTTTGGCGAGCATTTTACTATTATTTTACTACGTTAAGCATGCGGCAGAAAAAGAACTGGCAGGCAAAGGTACTGTTTACCCGGCAAAATATTCTATAGGCGACCACCACAACAATAAGAGCTTAATAAAGGAGACGTTTCGGTAAGGGGCTTGTATAGCCTTGCTGCGTCATTGTTGTGCAATATAATGAAGTGTACGTGGTGTATTGTTGGGAAAAGTGAGAAATGCGGACAGCCGATCTTGTATGCGGACACCCCCAGGCACACTTTGGCAGCCCCAATCCATGGACCGCACCCGAGATCCTGCGCCGTCTGCTTTATCCTAATTTCAGGTCCTGGGGCCTCTGTGGGGTGGTATTATTTTTACCTTTGCGTGCTAAATGATCTCGCAACAATACATTGATCTCGCAACAATACATATCTGTGTTGAGGTGAAGCTTAGATCAGCCAGTATGGAGCACATACAATTGTACAAAAAAGTTCTCGAGCCTACTCCAGCTCCATTCTTCATAAAATCTTGCAGAAAGATCGCATTTTGTAGCCTGGATCGTTCATTGCAACAACCGACATTTTTTTTTGCCTAGTTTGCAAGAAATAGCTACGAATTGGTCTTCGTCTGCACCTCTCAGATGCACCCTCGAGCAATTATTGGAAGTGAATCTCGAAGGCTATGCTCTGCCTTGTTGCAGAAAACAGAAGTGACAGCCAGCGTGTTTTAGACATATTTAGACTCTTAAGGCGTTCTGCAATTACTTACCAGTGTGTTCAAGAAAAAGAACTACGAATTTGTCTTCGTCTGCACTCCTCACAGTTCATAATATCTTGGTCATGTCTGTAATGTCACATCCGCCGTCAGCAATATGGCAGAAAAGAGTCTTTGAGATTCGCTTGCAAAAATTGCTCAAGGGTGCATCTGAGAGGTGCTAACGAACACAAATTGGCAGTTCTTTCTTCACAAACTAGGCAAGTAACAACGCCAAGTATTACTTTTATGTGTTCTGGGCAAAAAAAATTTGATCCTTCTGCAATATTTGAGCAAGAACAGAGCTGCAGTAAATGTAAAATCTTTTTTCTACAATTTTAAGAGAAAAACACATGCCCCTGTATAAGACCCTTGCCGACGGTGCTCTCAGTAACAAACAATGCAAACAAGTACTGACTTAGATGATTTTTAAAGTTTTAAGGTGTGATAAGCGAATGTATATATATATGAGAATAATTAAGGATGTTTGCACAGGACTTGCTGACGTAAAACAGCACAGAAACACTTGATACTGCTTGTGCCCGTCACAATGTCCATGCAAACACACATGGCAGTAACAAACAATAGTAGAGCTGGTGCACTTTCATCCGGGTTCCTCAGCGGGCTGCTGCTAGGGGCGCATGTAAGTTTTTGAAAAGGTCCATTGAAGTGAGGTGAATTGAGCATTAAGGAAAGGAAGCAAATGGGAAATGAGTCGTTGTTCTTGTTGTTGTGGTGGTCATCATTGTTGTTATATCAGGCATAAAAAAGAGAGCACTGGTTACTGGTAGGAGCCACACCCATCGCTAGTACCTGTAGGCATTGTGCCATTGAATAAGCTGTGCTGGTCGCTTCCCTTCCTTCGAGCATGTTAATGCACGGGCATCTACACATATGAACATTTAACTTGGCATTGAGAGATCTACTGCCGACTATGGTGGTGGATGTGGAACATTTGATCAGGCTGACATGACTTTGGCCATACCACAAACAAACAGAGGCACCACATTGAATGTGTAATTGACTTTTTGACTCATTGGCTGATATAAGAATGTTGGGCTGTAGAGGTTAACAGTGAGTGAAACTTCGGTGAAAGTAAACTGGGATTTTTTTTTCTTTTTAGATGAATTACACATGCAGTAAAATAAAGTGAAACAAAAGCCAGCAGGCCTTTAATAGTAGCTAGACTTTCATGTTTGGCACGGAGAGCTGTCTGCCAGTTCTTATTTCCTTTTTCTCTCTTATCTTTTTTCGCTCTTCTCCTCATTTGACCTATTCTGTGAGAGTTATTACACTTCACTGACTTTCCTTGGTTTCACAGACTGTCCACCACTTTTATTGCAGCAAAACAAACTTCTTTAGTGTGGCTTTAATCATTGCCACTTCTAGTTATTTATATAACTTTGAAACTATTCCACAATCAGCAGTTCAAAAAATAGTCAAACGCTTTCCCAATGCATTAATTATGATGTGAAAATTTGTTTGAGTAATGTCACAGCTTTGTTCAATGCACATATATGTGCATGTAGAATTGTTCAGTTATGATTGTTTAAATTGTTGGTCCAACTTGTCCCATTCCAAGGCATTTGTTGAAGCATGCTTCTGCACAGTGACATTTTCACTGGAGATGCATGTTAATGGTGCATTCTCCTGGTCCAATAAAAGGTGATGTTTGGGCGTGGTCGATGCTAAACTTGTGAAACTGCAGTCTTTTCGTCATATATTCCATGAGATGTTGTGCCCTGGTGTAAAAGTGAATATACCTGTTGCACACACCCCTGATGCTTTCCCTTTTGCATCAGTGGCCAGGGAAGGAGACAAGCTAAGCCAGCATCTGTTTCAAATGGCAGGAAAAGACCTGGCAGACCATGTTGCAGCAGTCTTGCCTCATGCAGAAAAGGTATTCATTTCATTTTTGTTTGCTTATTCAGGAATTTGAACAAAAGCAACCAAAATGATAACACTGGAATGTTTCTCTTCTGTCTAAATTGTTTGAAAAATGCTGAGCTGTATACTCCTGATGCATTAGTTTTGAAAGATTTTTAATTATAGCATAGTGAAAGACATAGCCTTAGCATGCCTGCAGTGAATATACATTTACATCGTTTTCACTGCCTTATTTTGAATGTAACTAACTAAATGTAACAATGTAGCTAAAGGTAACAATGCTGTGATAAGCTTTAATTTGTTAAGTGTGCTTCGTTACTATTGTGTTGTCGCACCATGGCTGATTTTAATCTGTGTTAATTACAATGCATGTACTCACACACACACAAACACACCTTGAAGAGCACATTTGTTTGATCTTTTCAAGTTTCGTGGTTCCTTAATTTTAAAGATTGAAGGAAGGGCACTTCCTTCAATTATATTGGTTGTTTTGTTACAAGAATAACTGTAATTAAAGTAGAAGTGTCAGAGATTGGTGGTAGTAAAAATAATGCAGAATTGAATCCTAGTAGTACAGAAGTAAGGATAAGAAGGTTGATGTTCTAAAGGACTGTAATTGAACAAGCATCAGGTGAACAAAAGTTATTTAATTGGCTATGGATTGGAAATAGTGAAATATCATGCTGCTGACGAAAGACATAATCGCTTACCATGTTCATGCAACAATTGCTGACCCTCATTGTGGCTGTGGGCTGTGCACTTGCCACTGTGTCATTTGAGCTTTCTGGGAGTTGGTTCTTTGACCGGGCAGTTATCAACTCTGGCTTATCACATCTCCTGTAGGGTAAACAAACTCAAGAGGGCTAACCTCTCGATGAGTGTTTTGCTTTTCAAGATGTGTAGGTATATAATATTTTCATACTTTGAAACAAAGAGAACTATAGTTGAGCACAGAGGAAATGTAGAAAGGTCATTCATTCATTCATTCATTCATTCATTCATTCATTCATTCATTCATTCATTCATTCATTCAAAGTACCTTACAAGCCTCTATTTGAGGCATTGTGTAAGGAGAGGGAGGGGGCCGGGTAGTGCAGTGACAATTGAAATTGAAAACAAAAACAGAAAACGAATTTAGAGAATTTATGAAAGTCTATTAACAATACAGACACCAGCAAAAAGGCGTAAATCCACACATATCAGTTAAAAATGTATTAGAAGAGCTATTTGAAGGTACGTGTTAAGCCCATGAACTTTCAAATAAGTATGACTAGTAAGAGAACTAAGTGAACAAAAAAAAAATAGATCAAGAAAGTTTAAGGTACGATGCTCATAGCCATTTCATATGGAAAAATGCAAATGAACAAGGAAAAGTCTGATGCAAAAAAAAACGACAAAAGAATTTAAATCTTCTAATCTATGTCATCCTGTGGTGTGTGGTTAGATTGGTTGAACTTTTTTACTATCGGATTTGGAGGGGATAAAAGAGGGGAGGTCATTTCACAGGCAGATGGCGCATGGGAGTGCTGATGAATTGAAGGCAACCATCACGCCATAGATACGTATTAAAGGGACCCTGAAAGGCTTTTGACGATTTTCTACAAACGTATTGAGTCGTTAGAGTAGGTCCTTCTGATCATTAATTGACACATCTAAGTGCTCTGCGTAAAGCGTGTAATTTATTATAAGGTTTTAAATATGCACATCGCTGCCGATCGCAGCACACTGCTCGGCGGAATTTTAAGCCGCCCCTACCCATATGACCGAAATCACCAATACGACGTCAGTGGGGCGAGCTATCCGATAGGCTGACAAGGGCGCGTGATCGATAATTTTTCCAATCTTATGGTAAACAAATGATCTTCGTAATAGTCGGAATGTTAGTTAATTTGTTTTTATGAAAAGAAAGTAACATAAAGAGAATACACAAGAATAATTTTTCAGTACACTTAAGCACTTCCGGCACACAGCGTGTGTCGTCTGCTTGTGTTACAACGTACTCCATTTTGAAGAGAGCTCCGCGGTCAGAGTCGGTCTCAGTCTTTTCGCGAGCTCTATGATTCGACTTTGTTGCCTTGTGGACTGCAAACGTAGCGACTGGCAATATGTCAAGCTGCGACATCGTGTCCCTCTGCAAGGCAGCGTACGAGCGAACTGGCTGCTGCGCATCGGACTGCCGCTATCCGATCGGCGCCAGGATTTGCGCGTTTGTGGCCGTCACTTTACACCGGAAGATTACTAACGCAATAGCGTTTCCCGAGTCCGGTATTGGGGAAAACGCAAGCGCAAGGGGACAGAGTCTGGCCGCTTGACTTTGCCGTAACGGGATGAGCCATGAGATGAGCAGAAGGGCAAATGCGAATGGTCTGCATGGTGCAGCCACCTGGTGGCACAGCGCTCAACCATACACAGTTGCAGCAACGAAGTGTATTCTTTGCTGCTGGTGTGTATTTTTCGCAGGAGTGTAATCATGAACACGTTGTTTTTATAAATGTTTAAAATGTTTTACACTTGGTTAGAGCAATATTAGCGCTTTGTTTGGCTGGTTAAGCTCTGCACCAACAAGTGTATGGACCGTGCAGACCGATCAGGCCGCTCACGTACGTCTACGCTAAAGTTCCTTCATCAGCTTGAGTTTATGCCTACAGTCATTTGCCGATATGACCAGCTTGCCTGTGGTTACCGGAATACAAGACACGTTCGGCGCTACGACAGAATGCTCGCAACGCACGCTGCTTCGATAGCTCTCGCTTGGGGTCGACAGCCAAGCGGCTAGTGGAGCGGTCTCGCGCGGGCGGGGGCGGGCTCCAAAACAACCGGAAGTGGACAATGTGACGTCGCATCGTGACGCTGAACCAGTGAAGGCGGAAGTTAGCCCTGCTCGCTCGGCGAACGAGTTGAGGAGGAAAAGCATGGCTAGGGAGGAGGGTAACTTCTAATCGCTTGTAGCTCCATTAATACGTAACGCTTCACTTAAATTGTGGTGCGAATGTTCTACGTAAGCTGTACCCTACGCGTCTACAAAATTTGTCCGAACCGTTTCAGGGGCCCTTTAAGCTGAGGTGATTATGTAATACACATAATGTGCAAAACAGGACTGTGAGATGTAAAGTAGAAAGCTTGGCACAATAAACACATTTCTGAAGCAAATACAGAAACACGTCACGATGGAGGTGTATACATTGTAGTAAAGGACCATGTTTATTTCTCAAATGCTACAGCAATAATTTTGACAGTCAAAATGAGCATAACTTTTCTACCCAGATTCTAGAAGATGAACTAAATTATTATGATAGGGTGACCAGATTGGAGCTGTATACTCAAGTTGTGGATGGGCAAGTGCTTTAAAAGCTAATTTACGAATTTTAGATGGGCAGTTGTGTAAGTTTTGGCATGAGTACCCTAAAGATCTAGAAGCACTAGCTCGGACAGTGGTAATGTGAGAAGACCAGGAAAGGTTTGTTGACAGAGTAACTCCTGGATATTTGAAGGATGATACATAATGCAGCACTGTTATTAATGAGATAAATTCAAAAAGGCTAAGAAACATTAATAAGGTGTAGCACCATTCAGCTACTAGCTAGCGGTCACTTTGTTGGTTACTGTAGTCAGCTGGACCATTATTTAGTCCGTAAATGATGCAGCCATCTGCAAAAATTTTAACACCACGAAATACAACAAAAAAGGTAATTAACATATATTAAAAAGAAATTACCACAGAGCCCATCTCGTGATGACTGTTGACAGTAATGCGATTAGCATTCAAGCAATGTTGCAACACACCATATTGCTGAAGTCACATTTATTTTATACGCGTGTCGCACAGCACACTTTCAATCAAGATTGGGCCCAATATGCATCGTATTCCGGCAGATTGGGTTTGACCACGATCGAAAGTGGCAGTGTGACACCGGTATAAAATCTGTAGTGCTCATTCCAAGGCTTCCATTGGTTCCGCTATATGCAACATATGCTGTCCCCGGTATCAGCCAACTTTGGAATGATGCTCGCTTTCCAAAGGCGAAGGTCGCCCATGAGCATGACAGCATGACGATGACTGTATGACAAGTGCAAGTGATGGTGATGTAATGGCGAAGAAGGAATGACTTCGATGGAATGACAAAGACGGTGTGATGGCAGCGACATGATAGCAATGAGATGACAATTCTGAAATGATGATGACGGCATAACATTGACAGTGCGACGACAACGGCATGAGGACAATGGGATGACGACGAGTGTACGATGATGACTCTATGAAGACAACCAAATAACGACGATGGCATAACCAAGGCAGCGTGAGGACGATGGTGTGACAATGCATGCATGCCAGCAACTCTCTGGCAACAATGTAATGATGATGATGGCATGACAATGGAAGCATAATCGTGATTGAATGACAACATCATGATTACTATAGAATGACGGCAAAGAATGATTTCAATGGAGCAATCAAGGCAGCATGATTGCAACGGCATGATGACAATGGGATGACATTTGTGAAGTGATGACAATGGCGTGATGACGATAGCGTGACGAGAGTAAGATGACAGAATGACGACGACGGAACAACCATGGCGGCACTATGACGGCACAATGACGATGATGGCATGACAACAGTATGTGTACAATGGGATGGCGACAATGGGGCATGACGAAGCTGGAGTGGCGACGGTGACAGCATCACAGCGACAATATGACAACAAATGCATAATGGCAGTATGATGATGATAGCTTGATGATGACGGCATGAAGAGAGTCTGATAACAAAGCTGGAATGATGACACTGCAATGACCACGATGGCATCATGACTATGAGCATATGAGCAAACCAGATTTCTTAGAGCCCTGTAGTGCGAGTGTCAGCCGTGCTGCTACTATTGACACCAGGTGCCACCTTCTTTCTGTTGAGGACTGCGGGAAATGGGAGAAGAGTGGTGCTGGGGCCAGTTGCTACATAGCTTGACAAGCTTATGGCTTGCCTGCACTAGTGGTGTTTATTCACATGTTGTGTTTTTCTATGTGTTCTTGCCTTATCCGCTGAGATATTTGCTTTAGACGTGTTCTTACTGCATCTTCTGAGCAGAATAACAGAGTACAATACCGTGCACCTCGTGCTTTCATATAGAAATACTATTTCCTCTCATTTGAAAACAAAAAACAGATCTATTCCCAATACACTAAAGTTGTGATGAATAAAAACACAAATGGAAGCGGCGTACCTTGCCGCCAAGATTTTCACTGCGCCAGTACGAATCGCGTGGAGCAATAGATATCACTTGTCGCTATCAGACATCCTTATTGCTATCAATAGGCCAAGGCATTTCATCCTCGGTGCTGTCTATGGCATTCAAAATCCCACACTTTTTAAAGGCCTTGTTGACCATGGCAGACGGGATCGTGTACCATGCATCTTTCGCCCATCCAGCCAAGTCCTGCAGTGAGGCACACTTCATATTATTGGTGGGCGTGAATTCGTGGCAGCTACTGACAAGCCATTCAATGTAGAGCGCCTGAATTCTATCTTTCACTGGCTTGTTCAAACAAACATAGAGTGGCTGGAGCTGCGATGACATGCCGCCGGGTATCACACAAGGTCGGTGTTGCATGCAGCCAGCTTATCCTTGATGCGCTGGTCAAGGTGACACCTGAATGCGTTGAGCACAAGCATCTTACGCAGACCCAAACTGCTGCCAGGTCTCTTCGGCGAAACGTTATCAATCCAGTCAGCGACCAAGTCCATGGTCATCCAACCTTTTTGATTTGCGCGCACTATCACTCCACTCGGAAACACGATTCCTTTCAGGAGCATCTTTCGTCTGAAGATAAGATACGGGGGCAGCTTGTGCCCATCCTCAGTGCAACAAAGCATTGCGGTGACTAGTTTTTTTCGTGGCCGGAAGACAAAACGCGCGCTTGCTTCACTCTCTTCTTTTCAACGGTTGTGGTGGAAGGCATGTCAAAGTAGAGCGGCGTCTGATCGGCATTTCCAATCTGTCCATAGTGGTAGCCGCTTTTATGGTGCAACTTCAAAACGTACCGCTAAAGACTGTGCAGTTTCTCTTCAAATCCTTCGGCCAATATTTGGCATATCCCTGTCCGCCTTCGAAAAGAAAAGCCTTTTCATAAAATTTAATAGCCAGTACCTGCTCACTTTGAAGTCACTTCGCATTAGCCCTTTCTGTAGGGCTAACTGCATCGCCCGTACTTTGAGCAGATCAGTCGTCACAGGCTGCTGTGCCGCTTGCTGCTCTTGCACGCATAACGCAAGCAGCTCTTCTATTTCGGCGGAGCGGCCCTGCTTCGTTCCACTGAACCCTTTCCTTGTTGCTTTGCTGGCGAAAATATTCTTCTGTTTGCGCCAGTCCCGCACGCAAGTTTCGGGAATTCTGAACGCCTGTGATGGAGGGAGGGGGGGGGGCAGCCTGATTTCCGTCCGTCTCCGCGCACATGATAACTTTCCTTTTAAATGCGGCATCATGGTGGACTCGTCGTGTCTTCACAGTCGGCTCTTCCATGCTGATTGAATAAGTGCAGAAAACGGGCAGACAGGCAGTAGACTAGGTTACACATACAACATAGAGGTATGCACATGGAGGAAGCTACAGCAGCTAGGCTAGAAGCGCCTACAGTGCGGCCATTTTTCGAATGTTGATGGCGATATGGTAAGGCGGATTTAGGGTCGTACTTGATTCTAATACGCATGCAATTTTTTTACCCGTTTTATTGGAAAAAAGGTGCCCGTTAGATTCGAGTAAATACGATATTCATCCAAGCAGCACTGTGCCATCGTTGGCTGCACCAACGACCAGTGCATGAGGAAGCTGCTCATGGAAGAGTCCTGTGATTGACGTTCACGGAGGCACAAGAACTTTGTGTTTGTGTGAAGTGCATTTGCTATGCACACAATGTTCCTGCTGCGCCTTGGAAACTTCACTAAGGATGGTGGCTTTAAATAGAAAGGATTTCATGCCCAGCAAGCTTGCGAGAAATGTCCCTATATAGGATAGTGGCTTTAACCGTATGTAACCGTATATGTGTATACAGAAAATACTTTGTGCTCAGCAAGCTTACTCAGGTGGGTATTAATTTTGTTGGTGTGAAATACACCATAGTGTACATATTGCCTTCCTGCACTGCGGGCCTGCGATAACAGCATAACAGTGCCATTTAACACCTTCTGGGGTTCTTAATTTGGGCTGGCTCAGTTCACTTTCCGGACGGAAAGCCCACGGAGGTCAACCTGTACCCAAAACGCAGTTTTGAATACGAAAGAAAGGTAGGCAGAAAGCGTTCGGGTGCGCGTGTCTACTTTGTAACCTGTGCAGTGATTGTTCTGTTACAGCAAATAAACAAGACTGCATGTAACTTGATGGTTTTTATCTCCTGTGTTTTTATGCACACAAATAAGCCGCATTCGAGTACTCGCAACTGCAAAAAGCGAAAGCAGCATATGACTAGCATGCACAGAAACAGGGCTGCGCACGCGTCAATGCCCCACTTGATTTTTCTTTCTTTCACGCAATTTGTGGGCACTTGAACTGCTATAATTGTGTGATGCTCACACTTGACCCACAAGAAGCATGTTCAGGCATTCCTAACAGAGCTGGTTCCCCGTTCAGTGATATCGTACGTGGATATGCAAATTATTGTGTGTTCTCTATTGACTGCGAAAGAGAGAAAGAATAAACATGTATTTCAAGATTCAGCGTGAAAGAGTTCTTCTAACCTAACCTAGCCTAACTGCAGGGCTTACACGGTATTTGAAGCGAACGACGAATGGTCGCCTTGCCTGCTGATATGTAGACAAAGTGTGAGCTGGATCAGTTCTTATAAAGTAAATAATAAAGCACCTGTAACTGGTAGCCCACACGATAAAAAATTTAATGGTTCTATTTCGTGCACACTGCACTGACTCACTAATTGGTTACGCTGCTGAGTGTGTCTGTTGTCATTGTGAAATGCTGCTCATGTTTGCTGAGTGTCCAAGTCTTACATAAACACATAGGAGCTAGAGCTTTCCCTGCGACTGTGTGCAGCTTGCCAAATATGAAAATTAACTTTATTGTACTCGTATAGATCGTTGTGTGCTAAAATCACGCGGCGATCAAGGTGATAAAGCAGGGTAAAAATTCAGCACAGTGTATGGTGGTAGTGCGCGGTGCTAATATGATACTAGTCTTTAAAGAAGAACAAAGTACAGCATACTAGATTTCATCTAGTATCTTTCATACTGTTCCTGAAGCCCTAAAAAATGTGTATAGTTACGCAGACCTTGCGGAAGAAAAGCTTGGCCAACTGCATGACATTGCAACTGCAGTGAAGCAGACAGCACTGCAGCTCCATTGAGGCAAGCGATACCGCAGGGTGCTCGCGCTAAATTATCTCCATGGTATATTTTTGTGATCTGAAATGTGATCACATTAAAGGAGATACATTTACCCGCATTCAGGGACGACAAGATGGCTGCAGCACTTCTGGAACCAGCCACTGCAGGCGACTGATAACCGCAAATGCTCTGTGGCCCGCTCTGGCCCGCTGCCACCCACTTTGTTTCTGCAGTCGCCTCACTATTATCGTGATCATAACAGAAAGATGGCGGCCTCCTACAGGCACTGGAAATTCTGGTCTATACCTAGCGGCCCATGCTATTAGACATTTGGGCCACTGGGTAGGCATAAAAGACATGACGACGACTAGAATGACCACGTTGGCATGACGACCATGAGCACTTTACCTAGTGACCCAAGCTGGTAGACAACTAGGGCCACTGGGTCGGCGTAAGAGGCGAGACAGATAGCTAGACAGGTGAGGTGCCTGAAGTAGGCAAAGAATGCTAATCGCATTAAAACATAAGGATGCTGCCCTGTGGCATACCAGATTTTACAACAGAAAGAGCAGAGGAGCAGCTGTTGATGACAGTGAACTGTTGGTAATCGGAGAGCAAGTTGCAGAGCCAGGATAGCGTAAGAGAGTCTAGTTTTAGTGCAGTCAATTTTGTAATCATATGGCAGTGGTCAACATGGTGAAAAGCATTAGAGAAATAAATAAAACTACAATGTACTTAAAAGTTACGGTTCAAATTAAAGTGCGAGTAAATGATGAATTATAGTAGCTGGGTTTGGAAGACAGTATCTGGGACTGCGTATATAGACAAAAATATGAAGGGCAAATGGAAGAAATTGGTAAGGCCTTTGGCCATATGCAGAGATAGAATTTATGTACCTGCTTAATGGTGGTGCTTTATGAGGCCTGTGGAATTACTCCACCCCTTTCCTCTAAAAGGAAAGAAACCATTGGAATTTAAAATTGGATAAATTTGTTCTTCAAACACAATTGGTCTTACTAACTTCATTAGGTCTTATTGGTACCAACCAGTCAGCCCAAAGAAAGATGAACCCTAGACGCTCAAGATGTTAACTAGGTCATAGAGCACAAACACTTGGTGCTGTAACATAGCGTGCGCCACTTGTATTATTTAACAAAAATAAATATAAGCAGCTGCCTGACTACATGACAGAGGGATACACCCGAGCATCGCCACCCCATCCTAGAAGGTTATTCCCTCCGCCCCTTGCAAGGTTGGTGCAACCCACGAAAAAAGGAATAAAAGGATGAAAGAGACCATGCACACGGAGTCCTTCCTCTGGCTGGGAGCCGACCAGCGACTTGGCTCATTCCTGACCGTTCGCTCTCGTGCATGAGTGATAACTGTGTCTTGGCACAGGACTGGCCTCTCTTGCTCGCTTCTGCTCATGCCGCCATGATTGACGCCTGCGACGCTTGCCTGCTGTCCTTGTTGATGTGAAAGTTTCGAGCCCCTGTACTATGTAGTCACGCTCTGCTCATACAGTCTGGCTGTTGGGCCTCCATCGTTGTCTTGAATTCACAATACTTCAAACCTATTCACACCGGTATTTAATTCAAGAAGCAAACTTGTGTACAAACACGCAACTTATTTGATAGATGTACCCACCGTTTTTGCTAAATGTGATCTCACTCACATGCTAATATCCCAGTAAAAAAATTTGTCACCAAGTGGTGCCTGCTTGAAAACAAATGGGTTAAGTTTTATAGCAGATTTTATATCACAAAGAAAAGTTTAATGACACAATGGCTGCACTCCCATTGGTCATGCCAAACTACAAAGATCTCTTTTTTGAAGACTTGAACATTAATTAAGATATTATATTTATTAAGCTTTTTTCATGGCATTGCTCATCTATGTGATTTCCAATTAAAACCACCTGGCATTTATGATCCCATTAAAATCTGTTCATATTTATGGGGGAATGAATAACCAATTGACTAATGTGGATCTAAGCTATTGACTCTTTTGGCTGCAAGTAAGTGCCAATAGGGCACACAGTGATGCCCAATCTGACCTAACACTAACTGGACCAACAGCGATATCCATTTGTAACAAGTTGGGCACAACAAGGTTTTGACAACACACTAAGGTCCATTTATGTCCCATCGAAAAACACAATAAGACTTAGTCTCCTTTTTCTTTTTTTTTAAAGGGGGGGTAGGGGTGGTATATGTGTCTCAGCAGCTTTTGTCAAATGTCAACTGCACTGCAGTAGCAGTTGAAAATCGAACTGATAAGGAAAGACCAGGTGTTCATAGAGCCGCATCTAGCCGCACAGCTACATCTAGCCGTAAGTGGCAGAGTAAAGTCGCTTTGCAGGTGAGGTGATTGAGTGAAGCGTCAAGAAGTGCAGCAGAGCTGAGACTAAACTCAAGTGCAGCTCCAGGTGGGGTATAGGTTTGGTAATATCAATGATATCATTGAACAATTAATCAATTAATTGGTTAACAGTATCCCACAAAACAATTATCACGAGTGTCCACCTTTCATTTTATCGACTTAATCGATTAGGCACGTTTGATTAAGTTTTTTAGAGTTTAATAGGAGTGGTGAAAAAAATTTTGAAATCGTACTAGAATGGCGGAGCACGAGCACTGACTGCGGCTGTGATAGATCATTTGTTGACTGTTCTTCTCAGTCCCGACAGATTCTGAGCTGAGTGCTTCCCCTCTCTTCCTCCACAAGCCACCACGCTGCTCGGAGTCGAAGGCTCGAAATATCCTTGCAATTCATGGCATACTATAAAAATCCAGTCATTGATCTTGTTTCACTCCCAGTCCACTAAAGACGTGGTACAGCATATGTGCCAGTTTGGAGCATGTATTTGACATAGCGATGGAGTTCATGTAGATTCTGGCAAATCTGTAGCTTTGGAGCGTCTATTCTCGCATGCTAGTCGTGTGGCCATTCAAAGAAGGTGTCGGTTTTACCCAAGCATTCCAGCCAATTGACATTCCTTCGCTCTGAAGGAAAGAGCATGTGGCTTAATATCCTAAACGGGTAATTTTCTTTTCCCCTGTGCATATTGAAATTTCTTGCATATTTTAGTTGGACTTCACCTTTCACTTTCACCATTTTTTTGTTTGTTTGTTGTAATGTTGTTGTAAAAAAAGGAAAACGCAGGAACGCCTGTGAACATCTTATTGCGCCTTTGTACAATTAAAATCAATTAAAGGCTAAAACGATCAATGATTAATTTTTAATCAAATAAAAAAATTAACCATCCCTAGTGGGGTAGGTAGTGCACTTGAACTACTGCATATATCTTGTGCTGGCCAGGCAGTGGCCACACATTCACTGAAGCTACAGGCAGCAGCCTCACAGGCTCCGCAGTGACATTATAAATGACAAGACACATTGGTTTGTTTCAATGCTCGCCTGTGATTACTGCATACAGCCTTTCCAGTTGGTGCTTGCACTTCAGTGTCGGTGTGCTCACACTCACTCAGTACTTCTGCATTTAGCTGTTGCTGTGCTCAGTCATGCAGGGAAGATGCAGTTGTGCCTTTAGCAAGATGTAGGCATTCACATGCCATAACACAATCACCCAGATCCTCTTTCTTAGCTTGCTAAGCCATGTGTTGTGGTGTCATGTGTTCGCTGTCAGCAGCAAGAGCTTCAGCACAGGTTTCCTAGATGCTGTTTCAGTGCACTCCATTTTGTCTCTAACTTTCAGTGTACTTTTCTAGAAGAGTGATATTAGCTTTATTGATGATGGAGCGCCGCTGTGCTCCAGATCCAGCACATGCGCAAGGAAATAAAACTGCAGTTGTCCTTTTCCTTGATACTTTTCTTGCCTTTCAATTTGTATGTCCATTGAACAGCTGAGGAATTGGCTGTCATTTTGGTTTGTCTTTCTGTTTGGAAATCACTTGATTTTCGGGAGTGAGCATGTTGAAAGTTTTAACCTAATATTGCAACATTGCCTTGCAGAGCCTTTTAGAAGGTGAAGGTGGCCTTCCCATAGTCTGTGTGGGATCAATTTTCAAAAGCTGGGACCTCTTGCAGAAAGGTAAGCTGAAACCTAGTGAGAGTTAGCTTTTACTTAATAAGGCTTCGTTCACATTTAGCAGTTTTGTGATGGCAGTATCTGAGCCATTAAATCTTGGAAGAAGCTTGAAAGACAGCAAACTAAAAAAAAAAAAAAATTATTGTTACGGAGAGATCTACAGGAAATGGGGTTTATTTATGCTATGTACAAGGAGGCTAAAAGTGGGGCAGCAGCAACAAAAATGGCGGACGGTAGACCTCACTTTGTCCTCTTGTCCACTCTATACTTCAGCATCTTCTATATCCGCAGGGTAACTGGCTCATAACACTACCCTCCGGCAGCGAAAGCACTGACTTGGTACAGGTGAACAAAGACTGCATGCGAAAACTATCACAAGGTATTAAGGGGTGTCCGGGGCACGATACAGCTTGAGACTGGCAACGTGTACTATGTCCGTGTAGGGATGAGCAGATGATGATGAAGGCAACAGTAGAGTGATTTTGTAAGTGACATCAGTCATGTCAGTCACCGCAGTGGCCTGGATTTACTTGGTCTGTTTCCCCTATCTGCCTCTCAGTCGCAGACACTCTGTAAGGATGCCCATGGTTGGAAATGGTATTTCCGGTGTCAGTAGGATGAGCCACAGCTTTTGTCTGGCAGAGATAGGGTGAAGCAGAATCGAAAACGTCGCTGTAAGCGGCTAGCAAACGACGAAGGTTGTCGGACTGAGCAGCGGAAAGGTCTAGAGCAGTCATTGCTTAAAAATGGGCATCAAATGAAGTGCTGGTGTTGGATCATCGATAGTAAGGGCCAGAGGGTCGTGTGCATCTAAAGGTACTATGCTGCCCAGCGTGATGCCTTCGGGAAGCAACTGTGGTGTGCTTTCTAAGTTCAGAATGAGATACATGCCTGGTTCACAGAAATAGTTACAGCGGAGTGAGGGAGGGTTACATGCCTTGTCAAAAGAGTGTCTAGGGAAGGAGAGATCACATAGTGTCACAAACCGAGCGATCTGAGGTCAATGTGACATACATTGAGGTAGCTGGTCAAAGGTGAACAAACTCTGCGACACATAAACGCGATGGTGAGATCAGGCACAGAAGGGAATTCTAACCGTAGAAGGCCAGAAGAGCAGTCGATGAGGGCAGAATGGGTACTCAAGAAGTCATGGCCGAGAGTGACTTCATGTGGACACTGGTGCAGAACAGCAAATAGAACTGAGGTTTCGTGGCTAGTGAAGCTCACCCGCGCAGTACACATGCCAACGACGCAGTATGTACCACCGGCGACAACACATACTGCAGGCAGTGTGGTGGGCATCAGAACCTTGCGGAGACAATGAAAAAGGCGAGCGCTCCTAACCAATAATTCCAATAATTGCACTCCCGTGTCTGTGAGTGCCAAAACAGGCATGTCCTCCACTTCTTTGTCCAAAAGTTGTTGCGTGGCCAGGTTAAACAGAGGATTTCCAGGTCGGTTGGCCAATGTGGCATCACTTATGGGAGCTGCACTAGTCAGTTTTCCAAAGAGGGACGGCGAGGGTATGGTGACGATGAATGACGGGCAATCGGTGAGCGAGAATGCTGGGTCTATGGGGACAACGAATGGCAGTCGTAGCGTGGAGTCGGAGAAGGAACATCATAGTGCGGCGGGTCATTGCGGTCATGAAAGGGCGAGGACCGGCTGTCTTCTGGGCAGTAACTGTACATGGGACGAAGAGACAAAACCGACGATAGCGACAGTGGCGGGAAATATGACTTATCCCGTTGCACTTGGAGCATATTGCCTTGTCGTTGTGTGTGCATCACTGGTTTGAGTTGTGGTATTCAAGATAGGTCAAAAGAAATTGCCAACCATAGGGCTACTTACAGCACAGACGGGGCAGGTGCCTGCATTTGCCAACCCTTTGTGTATGACAGCTTGAATCAAAGATACTCCGGGCGGGACTCGTAAGAACGAGCCTGAGGAACTGATAGAGATGCAGCCTCAATCTCTCGCCAGACAAGACGCAGGAAGTTTTCGGCACCAGGTGGCTGGACGTCTTCGCACGATGAGGTAGCAGCGGTATTAGGGAGCCAAACAAATTGTTGTGAGACGCAACGGCTCTTTGCTTCTTCAAAGCGTCAGCACTCTCTTATAATGTCGTCGATGGTTGAGCAGTCCTTGTACAATACGAGTAAATTAAAGGCGTCATTGGTAATGCCTTTAAGAATGTGGTTAACTTTGTCAGCTTCAGGCATTTTGTTGTCAACCCGCCAATACAGAGCTAACACGCCCTGAATGTACGCGACATATGGTTCAGCTAATGTTTGGGCCCAGCACGAAAGTTCCGTCTTGGCGGCTCGCTGGTGCCCGATTGGCTTCCCAAAGTGCTCTTGTAGTTTTTGCTTACAGGTGACACAACTAGTCAATTCCACCTCATGTGTTTGGAACCAAACACATGAGGTAGTAGATAACGTTAGCCAGCATGATGATTGGGTCCCACCGGTTGTTCTTGCTGGCTCGCTCATATTCGGTTAACCAGTCTTCAACGTCCATGGTATCAGTACTGGAGAAGGTACCAGGGTCTCGGAGTTGGGCCAGGATAACCGATGTTGTGGTAGCCGAAGTTGAGCGAGTGGGCTTGTCAGTTGACATGGTAGTATTGCCTGCAAGATGCCCGCTGCGAAGTTCCATGGTGTCCTTCAGATATACCTTGCACCTCCACCAAAGATGTTATGAGGAGATCTATAGAAAAGGGGGTTTATTTACACTGTGTACAAGGGCGCTAAAAGTGCGGCACCAACAATAAAGATGGCAGACAGCAGACCTCACTTCGTCCTCCTCTTATCCGCTCTACACTTCAGCATCCTCTATACCTGCAGGGCAACTGGCTGATAACTCTATGTCCAATGAATCAGTCCACAGTTACGATGATGAGCAGCCTAGTAGCTGCCATTCGACTATATTTGGTCAGAGTTCCTCATTATGAGGTTTAAATGGCCACTAAAGAGAAAAACTATGAATGCACTAAAGCCACTTTTACTATGAGATCAGAATTGGTAAGACAAAAAAGAAAAACAAAAGATTGGTGGGGACTGTGCCTTGAAGTACCCACACCAGCTCGCCATGATTTCATACATTTTTATCGTGTTTGCTTGGCATCGGTAAAGATTGACTGCATTGTATTCTAGAAGAGCCAAAGAGTGAACTAAAACAGTTTAAAGACCATTTACTGAGCCACAGTGGCCCAATTATGAAAAAGTACTTTAGATTTTGTGATGTCACACTGACGTATCAGTGTTGGGGTTTCAGCACGAAATTAAACGAAAGCAAATTTGACCTCCATTTTAACTTTTTAATGGTCAACCTACTACCATGAAATTAACAAAAGTAAAGTTTTGGAAGAATCCTTTGTCAATTGGAACTGATTTATTGTTCCTTTTCAGTGCCCACTGGGAATCTGGGAAACACCTAAGTTGTAATATTGATGTTGTGGCAGTGCTTAACCAAGGCCTGGTGCCTGCCAGTTTCTCTGAAACATGATTGATGTGAAATGATATATCTATTTTTCCAGGTTTTGAAGATGTGCTCTGCCCCAAAGTTCGCGAGTTCACTCTCCTCCAGCCAACTGTATCAGCTGCACTGGGAGCCGCATTCTATGGGGCTTCATTGGTTGACTGCAAGTTGCCTATCAACTTCAAAGAAAATTCCACCCGGCTATACCATTTCAAACAGGGTAGCAAGCAGAACTAGGTCTGGATGTATCTTTTTGTGCACATGAACGTAACATGTGATAGAAAGTCAAGCTTTGGGTATAACCTATAAGAGGCATGAGCTGCACATTAGAAGGCATAGAATACCAAGCCATGAACAATGCCATTATGTGCATTTAGTGACAAGACGTTTTTTTTTAGTAATAATAATAATAAGAAGAAAAAACTTTGCCTTGTCCTTTCTTTATTTTTTAAAATCTTAGACGTCAATATTCTAGTTTTGTTTTCTTTGTGTGAGCCTACCCTCACTTAGTGTTAAGTCAAGCCTGTGCTGTACCAGAGTTGTCTTTCGTTATCTGCACATTGTGGTGCTGTCCGTACCTTGTTATACCCACAGAGTGCCTGTTCAAAGTTTACCAATACTGATTTACTTTGAGCATGCTACAGTGCATATGAAATACAATATACTCCTTGCAAGACAGAAGTTCACAGGAAGATGGAGGCTTGAAGTGATGAGTAGTGTTCGAACATGAAATGTCACTGGAACTACTGTCGTCGAAAGGGCTTGTCGAAATGTTGGCTCCAGCGACATTCCTTGTTCGACCACAGCTCATCGCTACACTTAAGGCACCAGTGGTTTCCTCTGCTTTTATTCATGGATATAGTAAGGAAATGTACACCCTAATATTTGGGCACATTTTAAATCCAGTTGGCCTGTGCTTCCCAAAATTTAAGTAATGACCCCAAGAAGGGTCACAACACATTCAGTGGAAGAGGTCATCGGAAACACATCGAACATTTTTTAAATGCTCTTTGCCTGCTGTTCTGCATCGCAAAGCAGCTCATGGAAGCAGAACCCTAGGTGTTCTGGTGTTCTTGATGAACAAAAAAGCAGACAACAGTTTTAAGGAACAACACAGTCATAACACATTACCTTTTGTTTGCTTGCTGAGAGCACACAGGTGAGTGAAGCTTTTCAGTGCATTGAACGGTATCTGCACTGAAACTTTACTCTGAAAGTTGGCACTAGAGGCAGACCAAACGAAACACCTGTATGAGGTACCTGTTTAGGAAAGTACAAGTTTCTGAAACTTTAAATGCGGCAGAAAAAGAGTATGTGGACATAACATCGAACTTGAGTCTCAAAT